>NW_027617023.1:42500-157458 GCF_964187855.1 Myxine glutinosa
GGCCTGTTTGTGTGTGTCCGTGTGGGTCAATGTTCGCGACGTTGGTTGTTATCTCCACATGCGGCTTGCCGAGGTGCAACGGATTCCTGCCAGGTCGCGATATATCCACGTGTGTGTGTGTGTGTGTGTGTGTGTGTGTGTGTGTGTGTGTGTGTGTGTGTGTGTGTGTGCGCGTGTGCGTGCGCCATGTTCTTTGTGTACTTATGCTTGAGCGTTCTGATGTGGAATGTGATACAACCGAATGATCGTTGTGACCTCCTCAGTTCGTTAGGCTTTCAAAGTTCTTGACAGACACCATCCTCAGATGTGAAGAGAGAAGCTGAATAGGTCCTTCCATGGCATGGCTTTCCAAATGAACAAGAGACACAACGATAACATTGTAACAAAGTATATAACAATTAATACGAATAACATAAACACCAATAATAAGAGTAACATCATTTGGCAATAATAACGAACCAACAATCCTCCCAGGCCTGCCCAACCTCATGATTGGTCCAATTTAGCAGAAATGCGTACATAATATATAGACGGTCCTGAAGACATTCGTTACATCGGCCAGAGGGTTAGACCTGCTCGGAAATGCCTGGTCACCATGCTGAGAATATTTTAAAAATGACGGGATAACACAGTAATTGTGATGGCAAATATACGCAAAGAAATGACGACCGCTCATCATCGACGAGCGAACGAAACTTCGTCGAAATGAAATTCCATTTCAATGCGACTATTAGAGCCGACAGCCAACAGAACCCTTCATTGTGAGGTCACCAATGCGCGTGACTGCACGACTGTGTGACGTCACAGAACGACAGTTCCTTATCGCATTTGAAACATTGCTTCAAGATGGCGAGCACGTGTTTCTTTCTCGTTGCTTCGCTTCGCTGTTTCATACTGCACTTCAACCTCGGTTACCTGGTACTACTTCAACACGTGAACTTTGAATGAGTGGGAAGATTTGCGTGTACGTTTTAACTGGTTTGAAGGTGCGGTTCGACAACCTTCCATGTGCACGGGGACATGCACAGCTGCTCGTTTCCACCTCGCTGGAGCTGAGTGACTCTGAACCGAATGGGCCAGTTTGTGTGTGTCCGTGTGTGTCAATGTGTGCGACGTTGGTTGTTATCTGCACAAGCGGCTTGCAGAGGTGCAAAGGATTACTGTCAGGTCGCGATATCCACGTGTGTGTGTGTGTGTGTGTGTGTGTGTGTGTGTGTGTGTGTGTGTGTGTGTGTGTGTGTGTGTGTGTGCGCGTGTGCGGGCGCCATGTTCTTTGTGTACTTATGCTTGAGCGTTCTGATGTGGAATGTGATACAACCGAATGATCGTTGTGACCTCCTCAGTTCGTTAGGCTTTCAATGTTCTTGACAGACACCATCCTCAGATGTGTCGAGAGAAGCTGAATAGGTCCTTCCATGGCATGGCTTTCCAAATGAACAAGAGACACAACGATAACGTTGTAACAAAGTATATAACAATTAATACGAATAACATTAACACCAATAATAAGAGTAACATCATTTGGCAATAATAACGAACCAACAATCCTCCCAGGCCTGCCCAACCTCATGATTGGTCCAATTTAGCAGAAATGCGTACATAATATATAGACGGTCCTGAAGACATTCGTTACATCGGCCAGAGGGTTAGACCTGCTCGGAAATGCCTGGTCACCATGCTGAGAATATTTTTTAAATGACGGGATAACACAGTAATTGTGATGGCAAATATACGCAAAGAAATGACGACCGCTCATCATCGACGAGCTAACGAAACTTCGTCGAAATGAAATTCCATTTCAATGCGACTATAAAAACCGACAGCCAACAGAACCCTTCATTGTGAGGTCACCAATGGGCGTGACTGCACGACTGTGTGACGTCACAGAACGACAGTTACTTATCGCATTTGAAACATTGCTTCAAGATGGCGAGCACGTGTTTCTTTCTCGTTGCTTCGCTTCGCTGTTTCATACTGCACTTCAACCTCGGTTACCTGGTACTACTTCAACACGGGAGCTTTGAACGAGTGGGAAGATTTGCGTGTACGTTTTAACTGGTTTGAAGGTGCGGTTCGACAACCTTCCAGGTGCACGTGGACATGCACAGCTGCTCGTTTCCACCTCGCTGGAGCTGAGTTACTCTGAACCGAATGGGCCTGTTTGTGTGTGTCCGTGTGTGTCAATGTTTGCGACCTTGGTTGTTATCTACACATGCGGCTTGCAGAGGTGCAACGGATTCCTGCCAGGTCCCGATATATCCACGTGTGTGTGCGTGTGTATGTGTGTGTGTGTGTGTGTGTGTGTGTGTGTGTGTGTTTGTGTGTGTGTGTGTGTGTGTGTGTGTGTGCGTGCGCCATGTTCTTTGTGTACTTTTGCTTGAGCGTTCTGATGTGGAATGTGATACAACCGAATGATCGTTGTGACCTCCTCAGTTCGTGAGGCTTTCAATGTTCTTGACAGACACCATCCTCAGGTGTGTAGAGAGAAGCTGAATAGGTCCTTCCATGGCATGGCTTTCCAAATGAACAAGAGACACAACGATAACATTGTAACAAAGTATAAAACAATTAATACTAATAACGTTTACACCAATAATAAGAGTAACATCATTTGGCAATAATAACGAACCAACAATCCTCCCAGGCCTGCCCAACTTCATGTTTGGTCCAATTTAGCAGAAATGCGTACATAATATATAGACGGTCCTGAAGACATTCGTTACATCGGCCAGAGGGTTAGACCGGCTCGGAAATGCCTGGTCACCATGCTGAGAATATTTTTTAAAAATGACGGAAAAACACGATAACACAGTAATTCTGATGGCAAATATACGAAAAGAAATGACGACCGCTCATCATCGACGAGCTAACGAAACTTAGTCGAAATGAAATTCCATTTCAATGCGACTATTAGAGCCGACAGCCAACAGAACCCTTCATTGTGAGGTCACCAATGCGCGTGACTGCACGACTGTGTGACGTCACAGAACGACAGTTCCTTATCGCATTTGAAACATTGCTTCAAGATGGCGAGCACGTGTTTCTTTCTCGTTGCTTCGCTTCGCTGTTTCATACTGCACTTCAACCTCGGTTACCTGGTACTACTTCAACACGTGAGCTTTGAAAGAGTGGGAAGATTTGCGTGAACGTTTTAACTGGTTTGAAGGTGCGGTTCGACAACCTTCCATGTGCACGGGGACATGCACAGCTGCTCGTTCCCACCTCGCTGGAGCTGAGTTACTCTGAACCAAAAGGGCCTGTTTGTGTGTGTCCGTGTGTGTCAATGTTTGCAACGTTGGTTGTTATCTCCACATGCGGCTTGCAGAGGTGCAACGGATTCCTGCCAGGTCGCGATATCCACGTGTGTGTGTGTGTGTGTGTGTGTGTGTGTGTGCGCGTACGTGCGCCATGTTCTTTGTGTACTTATGCTTGAGCGTTCTGATGTGGAATGTGATACAACCTAATGATCGTTGTGACCTCCTCAGTTCGTTAGGCTTTCAATGTTTTTGACAGACACCATCCTCAGGTGTGGAGAGAGAAGCTGAATAGGTCCTTCCATGGCATGGCTTTCCAAATGAACAAGAGACACAACGATAACATTGTAACAAAGTATATAACAATTAATACTAATAACATTAACACCAATAATAAGAGGAACATCATTTGGCAATAATAACGAACCAACAATTCTCCCAGGCCTGCCCAACATCATGATTGGTTCAATTTAGCAGAAATGCGTACATAATATATAGACGGCCCTGAAGACATTCGTTACATCGGCCAGAGGGTTAGTCCGGCTCGGAAATGCCTGGTCACCATGCTGAGAATATTAAAAATATGACGGAATAACACGATAACACAGTAATTGTGATGGCAAATATACGCAAAGAAATGACGACCGCTCATTATCGACGAGCTAACGAAACTTAGTCGAAATGAAATTCCATTTCAATGCGACTATTAGAACCGACAGCCAACAGAACCCTTCATTGTGAGGTCACCAATGGGCGTGACTGCACGACTGTGTGACGTCACAGAACGACAGTTCCTTATCGCATTTGGAACATTGCTTCAAGATGGTGAGCACGTGTTTCTTTCTCGTTGCTTCGCTTCGCTGTTTCATACTGCACTTCAACCTCGGTTACCTGGAACTACTTCAACACGTGAGCTTTGAACGAGTGGGAAGATTTGCGTGTACGTTTTAACTGGTTTGAAGGTGCGGTTCGACAACCTTCCATGTGCACGGGGACATGCACAGCTGCTCGTTTCCACCTCGCTGGAGCTGAGTTACTCTGAACCGAATGGGCCTGTTTGTGTGTGTCCGTGTGTTTCAATGTGTGCGACGTTGGATGTTATCTACACATGCGGCTTGCAGAGGTGCAATGGATTCCTGCCAGGTCGCGATATATCCACGTGTGTGTGTGTGTGTGTGTGTGTGTGTGTGTGTGTGTGTGTGTGTGTGTGTGTGTGTGTGTGTGTGTGTGTGCGCGCGCGTGTGTGTGTGTGTGTGTGTGTGTGTGTGCGTGCGCCATGTTCTTTGTGTACTTTTGCTTGAGCGTTCTGATGTGGAATGTGATACAACCGAATGATCGTTGTGACCTCCTCAGTTCGTTAGGCTTTCAATGTTTTTGACAGACACCATCCTCAGGTGTGTAGCGAGAAGCTGAATAGGTCCTTCCATGGCATGGCTTTCCAAATGAACAAGAGACACAACGATAACATTGTAACAAAGTATAAAACAATTAATACTAATAACATTTACACCACTGAGAAGAGTAACATCATTTGGCAATAATAACGAACCAACAATCCTCCCAGACCTGCCCAACCTCATGATTGGTCCAATTTAGCAGAAATGCGTACATAATATATAGACGGTCCTGGAGACGTTCGTTACATCGGCCAGAGGGTTAGACATGCTCGGAAATGCCTGGTCACCATGCTGAGAATATTTTTTAAATGACGGGATAACACAGTAATTGTGATGGCAAATATACGCAAAGAAATGACGACTGCTCATCATCGACGAGTGAACGAAACTTCGTCGAAATGAAATTCCATTTCAATGCGACTATAAGAACCGACAGCCAACAGAACCCTTCATTGTGAGGTCACCAATGGGCGTGACTGCACAACTGTGTGACGTCACAGCACGACAGTTCCTTATCGCATTTGAAACATTGCTTCAAGATGGCGAGCACGTGTTTCTTTCTCGTTGCTTCGCTTCGCTGTTTCATACTGCACTTCAACCTCGGTTACCTGGTACTACTTCAACACGTGAGCTTTGAACGAGTGGGAAGATTTGCGTGTACGTTTTAACTGGTTTGAAGGTGCGGTTCGACAACCTTCCATGTGCACGGGGACATGCACAGCTGCTCGTTTCCACCTCGCTGGAGCTGAGTTACTCTGAACCGAATGGGCCTGTTTGTGTGTGTCCGTGTGTGTCAATGTGTGCGACGTTGGTTGTTATCTACACATGCGGCTTGCAGAGGTGCAACGGATTCCTGCCAGGTCGCGATATATCCACGTGTGTGTGTGTGTGTGTGTGTGTGTGTGTGTGTGTGTGTGTGTGTGTGTGTGTGTGTGCGTGCGCCATGTTCTTTGTGTACTTATGCTTGAGCGTTCTGATGTGGAATGTGATACAACCGAATGATCGTTGTGACCTCCTCAGTTCGTTAGGCTTTCAATGTTCTTGACAGACACCATCCTCAGGTGTGTAGAGAGAAGCTGAATAGGTCCTTCCATGGCATGGCTTTCCAAATGAACAAGAGACACAACGATAACATTGTAACAAAGTATAAAACAATTAATACTAATAACATTAACACCAATAATAAGAGTAACATCATTTGGCAATAATAACGAACCAACAATCCTCCCAGGCCTGCCCAACCTCATGATTGGTCCAATTTAGCAGAAATGAGTACATAATATATTGACGGTCCTGAAGACATTCGTTGCATCGGCCAGAGGGTTAGACCTGCTCGGAAATGCCTGGTCACCATGCTGAGAATATTTTTAAAATGACGGGATAACACAGTAATTGTGATGGCAAATATACGCAAAGAAATGACGACCGCTCATCATCGACGAGCTAACGAAACTTCGTCGAAATGAAATTCCATTTCAATGCGACTATAAGAACCAACAGCCAACAGAACCCTTCATTGTGAGGTCACCAATGGGCGTGACTGCACGACTGTGTGACGTCACACAACGACAGTTCCTTATCGCATTTGAAACATTGCTTCAAGATGGCGAGCACGTGTTTCTTTCTCGTTGCTTCGCTTCGCTGTTTCATACTGCACTTCAACCTCGGTTACCTGGTACTACTTCAACACGTGAGCTTTGAACGAGTGGGAAGATTTGCGTGTACGTTTTAACTGGTTTGAAGGTGCGGTTCGACAACCTTCCATGTGCACGGGGACATGCACAGCTGCTCGTTTCCACCTCGCTGGAGCAGAGTTACTCTGAACCGAATGGGCCTGTTTGTGTGTGTCCGTGTGGGTCAATGTTTGCGACGTTGGTTGTTATCTCCACATGCGGCTTGCCGAGGTGCAACGGATTCCTGCCAGGTCGCGATATATCCACGTGTGTGTGTGTGTGTGTGTGTGTGTGTGTGTGTGTGTGTGTGTGTGTGTGTGCGCGTGTGCGCGTGTGCGTGCGCCATGTTCTTTGTGTACTTATGCTTGAGCGTTCTGATGTGGAATGTGATACAACCGAATGATCGTTGTGACCTCCTCAGTTCGTTAGGCTTTCAAAGTTCTTGACAGACACCATCCTCAGATGTGTAGAGAGAAGCTGAATAGGTCCTTCCATGGCATGGCTTTCCAAATGAACAAGAGACACAACGATAACATTGTAACAAAGTATATAACAATTAATACGAATAACATTAACACCAATAATAAGAGTAACATCATTTGGCAATAATAACGAACCAACAATCCTCCCAGGCCTGCCCAACCTCATGATTGGTCCAATTTAGCAGAAATGCGTACATAATATATAGACGGTCCTGAAGACATTCGTTACATCGGCCAGAGGGTTAGACCTGCTCGGAAATGCCTGGTCACCATGCTGAGAATATTTTTTAAATGACGGGATAACACAGTAATTGTGATGGCAAATATACGCAAAGAAATGACGACCGCTCATCATCGACGAGCTAACGAAACTTCGTCGAAATGAAATTCCATTTCAATGCGACTATAAAAACCGACAGCCAACAGAACCCTTCATTGTGAGGTCACCAATGGGCGTGACTGCACGACTGTGTGACGTCACAGAACGACAGTTACTTATCGCATTTGAAACATTGCTTCAAGATGGCGAGCACGTGTTTCTTTCTCGTTGCTTCGCTTCGCTGTTTCATACTGCACTTCAACCTCGGTTATCTGGTACTACTTCAACACGGGAGCTTTGAACGAGTGGGAAGATTTGCGTGTACGTTTTAACTGGTTTGAAGGTGCGGTTCGACAACCTTCCATGTGCACGGGGACATGCACAGCTGCTCGTTTCCACCTCGCTGGAGCTGAGTGACTCTGAACCGAATAGGCCTGTTTGTGTGTGTCCGTGTGTGTCAATGTGTGCGACGTTGGTTGTTATCTACACATGCGGCTTGCAGAGGTGCAAAGGATTACTGCCAGGTCGCGATATCCACGTGTGTGTGTGTGTGTGTGTGTGTGTGTGTGTGTGTGTTTGTGTGTGTGTGTGTGTGTGTGTGTGTGTGTGTGTGCGTGCGCCATGTTCTTTGTGTACTTTTGCTTGAGCGTTCTGATGTGGAATGTGATACAACCGAATGATCGTTGTGACCTCCTCAGTTCGTTAGGCTTTCAATGTTCTTGACAGACACCATCCTCAGGTGTGTAGAGAGAAGCTGAATAGGTCCTTCCATGGCATGGCTTTCCAAATGAACAAGAGACACAACGATAACATTGTAACAAAGTATATCACAATTAATACTAATAACATTTACACCAATAATAAGAGTAACATCATTTGGCAATAATAACGAACCAACAATCCTCCCAGGCCTGCCCAACTTCATGTTTGGTCCAATTTAGCAGAAATGCGTACATAATATATAGACGGTCCTGAAGACATTCGTTACATCGGCCAGAGGGTTAGACCTGCTCGGAAATGCCTGGTCACCATGCTGAGAATATTTTAAAAATGACGGGATAACACAGTAATTGTGATGGCAAATATACGCAAAGAAATGACGACCGCTCATCATCGACGAGCGAACGAAACTTCGTCGAAATGAAATTCCATTTCAATGCGACTATTAGAGCCGACAGCCAACAGAACCCTTCATTGTGAGGTCACCAATGCGCGTGACTGCACGACTGTGTGACGTCACAGAACGACAGTTCCTTATCGCATTTGAAACATTGCTTCAAGATGGCGAGCACGTGTTTCTTTCTCGTTGCTTCGCTTCGCTGTTTCATACTGCACTTCAACCTCGGTTACCTGGTACTACTTCAACACGTGAACTTTGAATGAGTGGGAAGATTTGCGTGTACGTTTTAACTGGTTTGAAGGTGCGGTTCGACAACCTTCCATGTGCACGGGGACATGCACAGCTGCTCGTTTCCACCTCGCTGGAGCTGAGTGACTCTGAACCGAATGGGCCAGTTTGTGTGTGTCCGTGTGTGTCAATGTGTGCGACGTTGGTTGTTATCTGCACATGCGGCTTGCAGAGGTGCAAAGGATTACTGTCAGGTCGCGATATCCACGTGTGTGTGTGTGTGTGTGTGTGTGTGTGTGTGTGTGTGTGTGTGTGTGTGTGTGTGTGTGCGCGTGTGCGGGCGCCATGTTCTTTGTGTACTTATGCTTGAGCGTTCTGATGTGGAATGTGATACAACCGAATGATCGTTGTGACCTCCTCAGTTCGTTAGGCTTTCAATGTTCTTGACAGACACCATCCTCAGATGTGTCGAGAGAAGCTGAATAGGTCCTTCCATGGCATGGCTTTCCAAATGAACAAGAGACACAACGATAACGTTGTAACAAAGTATATTACAATTAATACGAATAACATTAACACCAATAATAAGAGTAACATCATTTGGCAATAATAACGAACCAACAATCCTCCCAGGCCTGCCCAACCTCATGATTGGTCCAATTTAGCAGAAATGCGTACATAATATATAGACGGTCCTGAAGACATTCGTTACATCGGCCAGAGGGTTAGACCTGCTCGGAAATGCCTGGTCACCATGCTGAGAATATTTTTTAAATGACGGGATAACACAGTAATTGTGATGGCAAATATACGCAAAGAAATGACGACCGCTCATCATCGACGAGCTAACGAAACTTCGTCGAAATGAAATTCCATTTCAATGCGACTATAAAAACCGACAGCCAACAGAACCCTTCATTGTGAGGTCACCAATGGGCGTGACTGCACGACTGTGTGACGTCACAGAACGACAGTTACTTATCGCATTTGAAACATTGCTTCAAGATGGCGAGCACGTGTTTCTTTCTCGTTGCTTCGCTTCGCTGTTTCATACTGCACTTCAACCTCGGTTACCTGGTACTACTTCAACACGGGAGCTTTGAACGAGTGGGAAGATTTGCGTGTACGTTTTAACTGGTTTGAAGGTGCGGTTCGACAACCTTCCAGGTGCACGTGGACATGCACAGCTGCTCGTTTCCACCTCGCTGGAGCTGAGTTACTCTGAACCGAATGGGCCTGTTTGTGTGTGTCCGTGTGTGTCAATGTTTGCGACCTTGGTTGTTATCTACACATGCGGCTTGCAGAGGTGCAACGGATTCCTGCCAGGTCCCGATATATCCACGTGTGTGTGCGTGTGTATGTGTGTGTGTGTGTGTGTGTGTGTGTGTGTGTGTGTTTGTGTGTGTGTGTGTGTGTGTGTGTGTGTGCGTGCGCCATGTTCTTTGTGTACTTTTGCTTGAGCGTTCTGATGTGGAATGTGATACAACCGAATGATCGTTGTGACCTCCTCAGTTCGTGAGGCTTTCAATGTTCTTGACAGACACCATCCTCAGGTGTGTAGAGAGAAGCTGAATAGGTCCTTCCATGGCATGGCTTTCCAAATGAACAAGAGACACAACGATAACATTGTAACAAAGTATAAAACAATTAATACTAATAACGTTTACACCAATAATAAGAGTAACATCATTTGGCAATAATAACGAACCAACAATCCTCCCAGGCCTGCCCAACTTCATGTTTGGTCCAATTTAGCAGAAATGCGTACATAATATATAGACGGTCCTGAAGACATTCGTTACATCGGCCAGAGGGTTAGACCGGCTCGGAAATGCCTGGTCACCATGCTGAGAATATTTTTTAAAAATGACGGAAAAACACGA
Source organism: Myxine glutinosa (assembly GCF_964187855.1). Taxonomy (NCBI): domain Eukaryota; kingdom Metazoa; phylum Chordata; class Myxini; order Myxiniformes; family Myxinidae; genus Myxine; species Myxine glutinosa. The sequence continues at coordinate 52,857 of NW_027617023.1, forward strand.
TAACACAGTAATTCTGATGGCAAATATACGAAAAGAAATGACGACCGCTCATCATCGACGAGCTAACGAAACTTAGTCGAAATGAAATTCCATTTCAATGCGACTATTAGAGCCGACAGCCAACAGAACCCTTCATTGTGAGGTCACCAATGCGCGTGACTGCACGACTGTGTGACGTCACAGAACGACAGTTCCTTATCGCATTTGAAACATTGCTTCAAGATGGCGAGCACGTGTTTCTTTCTCGTTGCTTCGCTTCGCTGTTTCATACTGCACTTCAACCTCGGTTACCTGGTACTACTTCAACACGTGAGCTTTGAAAGAGTGGGAAGATTTGCGTGAACGTTTTAACTGGTTTGAAGGTGCGGTTCGACAACCTTCCATGTGCACGGGGACATGCACAGCTGCTCGTTCCCACCTCGCTGGAGCTGAGTTACTCTGAACCAAAAGGGCCTGTTTGTGTGTGTCCGTGTGTGTCAATGTTTGCAACGTTGGTTGTTATCTCCACATGCGGCTTGCAGAGGTGCAACGGATTCCTGCCAGGTCGCGATATCCACGTGTGTGTGTGTGTGTGTGTGTGTGTGTGTGTGTGTGTGTGTGTGTGCGCGTACGTGCGCCATGTTCTTTGTGTACTTATGCTTGAGCGTTCTGATGTGGAATGTGATACAACCTAATGATCGTTGTGACCTCCTCAGTTCGTTAGGCTTTCAATGTTTTTGACAGACACCATCCTCAGGTGTGGAGAGAGAAGCTGAATAGGTCCTTCCATGGCATGGCTTTCCAAATGAACAAGAGACACAACGATAACATTGTAACAAAGTATATAACAATTAATACTAATAACATTAACACCAATAATAAGAGGAACATCATTTGGCAATAATAACGAACCAACAATTCTCCCAGGCCTGCCCAACATCATGATTGGTTCAATTTAGCAGAAATGCGTACATAATATATAGACGGCCCTGAAGACATTCGTTACATCGGCCAGAGGGTTAGTCCGGCTCGGAAATGCCTGGTCACCATGCTGAGAATATTAAAAATATGACGGAATAACACGATAACACAGTAATTGTGATGGCAAATATACGCAAAGAAATGACGACCGCTCATTATCGACGAGCTAACGAAACTTAGTCGAAATGAAATTCCATTTCAATGCGACTATTAGAACCGACAGCCAACAGAACCCTTCATTGTGAGGTCACCAATGGGCGTGACTGCACGACTGTGTGACGTCACAGAACGACAGTTCCTTATCGCATTTGGAACATTGCTTCAAGATGGTGAGCACGTGTTTCTTTCTCGTTGCTTCGCTTCGCTGTTTCATACTGCACTTCAACCTCGGTTACCTGGAACTACTTCAACACGTGAGCTTTGAACGAGTGGGAAGATTTGCGTGTACGTTTTAACTGGTTTGAAGGTGCGGTTCGACAACCTTCCATGTGCACGGGGACATGCACAGCTGCTCGTTTCCACCTCGCTGGAGCTGAGTTACTCTGAACCGAATGGGCCTGTTTGTGTGTGTCCGTGTGTTTCAATGTGTGCGACGTTGGATGTTATCTACACATGCGGCTTGCAGAGGTGCAATGGATTCCTGCCAGGTCGCGATATATCCACGTGTGTGTGTGTGTGTGTGTGTGTGTGTGTGTGTGTGTGTGTGTGCGCGCGCGTGTGTGTGTGTGTGTGTGTGTGTGTGTGTGTGTGCGTGCGCCATGTTCTTTGTGTACTTTTGCTTGAGCGTTCTGATGTGGAATGTGATACAACCGAATGATCGTTGTGACCTCCTCAGTTCGTTAGGCTTTCAATGTTTTTGACAGACACCATCCTCAGGTGTGTAGCGAGAAGCTGAATAGGTCCTTCCATGGCATGGCTTTCCAAATGAACAAGAGACACAACGATAACATTGTAACAAAGTATAAAACAATTAATACTAATAACATTTACACCACTGAGAAGAGTAACATCATTTGGCAATAATAACGAACCAACAATCCTCCCAGACCTGCCCAACCTCATGATTGGTCCAATTTAGCAGAAATGCGTACATAATATATAGACGGTCCTGGAGACGTTCGTTACATCGGCCAGAGGGTTAGACATGCTCGGAAATGCCTGGTCACCATGCTGAGAATATTTTTTAAATGACGGGATAACACAGTAATTGTGATGGCAAATATACGCAAAGAAATGACGACTGCTCATCATCGACGAGTGAACGAAACTTCGTCGAAATGAAATTCCATTTCAATGCGACTATAAGAACCGACAGCCAACAGAACCCTTCATTGTGAGGTCACCAATGGGCGTGACTGCACAACTGTGTGACGTCACAGCACGACAGTTCCTTATCGCATTTGAAACATTGCTTCAAGATGGCGAGCACGTGTTTCTTTCTCGTTGCTTCGCTTCGCTGTTTCATACTGCACTTCAACCTCGGTTACCTGGTACTACTTCAACACGTGAGCTTTGAACGAGTGGGAAGATTTGCGTGTACGTTTTAACTGGTTTGAAGGTGCGGTTCGACAACCTTCCATGTGCACGGGGACATGCACAGCTGCTCGTTTCCACCTCGCTGGAGCTGAGTTACTCTGAACCGAATGGGCCTGTTTGTGTGTGTCCGTGTGTGTCAATGTGTGCGACGTTGGTTGTTATCTACACATGCGGCTTGCAGAGGTGCAACGGATTCCTGCCAGGTCGCGATATATCCACGTGTGTGTGTGTGTGTGTGTGTGTGTGTGTGTGTGTGTGTGTGTGTGTGTGTGTGTGTGTGTGTGTGTGCGTGCGCCATGTTCTTTGTGTACTTATGCTTGAGCGTTCTGATGTGGAATGTGATACAACCGAATGATCGTTGTGACCTCCTCAGTTCGTTAGGCTTTCAATGTTCTTGACAGACACCATCCTCAGGTGTGTAGAGAGAAGCTGAATAGGTCCTTCCATGGCATGGCTTTCCAAATGAACAAGAGACACAACGATAACATTGTAACAAAGTATAAAACAATTAATACTAATAACATTAACACCAATAATAAGAGTAACATCATTTGGCAATAATAACGAACCAACAATCCTCCCAGGCCTGCCCAACCTCATGATTGGTCCAATTTAGCAGAAATGAGTACATAATATATTGACGGTCCTGAAGACATTCGTTGCATCGGCCAGAGGGTTAGACCTGCTCGGAAATGCCTGGTCACCATGCTGAGAATATTTTTAAAATGACGGGATAACACAGTAATTGTGATGGCAAATATACGCAAAGAAATGACGACCGCTCATCATCGACGAGCTAACGAAACTTCGTCGAAATGAAATTCCATTTCAATGCGACTATAAGAACCAACAGCCAACAGAACCCTTCATTGTGAGGTCACCAATGGGCGTGACTGCACGACTGTGTGACGTCACACAACGACAGTTCCTTATCGCATTTGAAACATTGCTTCAAGATGGCGAGCACGTGTTTCTTTCTCGTTGCTTCGCTTCGCTGTTTCATACTGCACTTCAACCTCGGTTACCTGGTACTACTTCAACACGTGAGCTTTGAACGAGTGGGAAGATTTGCGTGTACGTTTTAACTGGTTTGAAGGTGCGGTTCGACAACCTTCCATGTGCACGGGGACATGCACAGCTGCTCGTTTCCACCTCGCTGGAGCAGAGTTACTCTGAACCGAATGGGCCTGTTTGTGTGTGTCCGTGTGGGTCAATGTTTGCGACGTTGGTTGTTATCTCCACATGCGGCTTGCCGAGGTGCAACGGATTCCTGCCAGGTCGCGATATATCCACGTGTGTGTGTGTGTGTGTGTGTGTGTGTGTGTGTGTGTGTGTGTGTGTGTGTGTGTGTGTGTGCGCGTGTGCGCGTGTGCGTGCGCCATGTTCTTTGTGTACTTATGCTTGAGCGTTCTGATGTGGAATGTGATACAACCGAATGATCGTTGTGACCTCCTCAGTTCGTTAGGCTTTCAAAGTTCTTGACAGACACCATCCTCAGATGTGTAGAGAGAAGCTGAATAGGTCCTTCCATGGCATGGCTTTCCAAATGAACAAGAGACACAACGATAACATTGTAACAAAGTATATAACAATTAATACGAATAACATTAACACCAATAATAAGAGTAACATCATTTGGCAATAATAACGAACCAACAATCCTCCCAGGCCTGCCCAACCTCATGATTGGTCCAATTTAGCAGAAATGCGTACATAATATATAGACGGTCCTGAAGACATTCGTTACATCGGCCAGAGGGTTAGACCTGCTCGGAAATGCCTGGTCACCATGCTGAGAATATTTTTTAAATGACGGGATAACACAGTAATTGTGATGGCAAATACGTATACGCAAAGAAATGACGACCGCTCATCATCGACGAGCTAACGAAACTTCGTCGAAATGAAATTCCATTTCAATGCGACTATAAAAACCGACAGCCAACAGAACCCTTCATTGTGAGGTCACCAATGGGCGTGACTGCACGACTGTGTGACGTCACAGAACGACAGTTACTTATCGCATTTGAAACATTGCTTCAAGATGGCGAGCACGTGTTTCTTTCTCGTTGCTTCGCTTCGCTGTTTCATACTGCACTTCAACCTCGGTTACCTGGTACTACTTCAACACGGGAGCTTTGAACGAGTGGGAAGATTTGCGTGTACGTTTTAACTGGTTTGAAGGTGCGGTTCGACAACCTTCCAGGTGCACGTGGACATGCACAGCTGCTCGTTTCCACCTCGCTGGAGCTGAGTTACTCTGAACCGAATGGGCCTGTTTGTGTGTGTCCGTGTGTGTCAATGTTTGCGACCTTGGTTGTTATCTACACATGCGGCTTGCAGAGGTGCAACGGATTCCTGCCAGGTCCCGATATATCCACGTGTGTGTGCGTGTGTATGTGTGTGTGTGTGTGTGTGTGTGTGTGTGTGTGTTTGTGTGTGTGTGTGTGTGTGTGTGTGTGTGTGTGTGCGTGCGCCATGTTCTTTGTGTACTTTTGCTTGAGCGTTCTGATGTGGAATGTGATACAACCGAATGATCGTTGTGACCTCCTCAGTTCGTGAGGCTTTCAATGTTCTTGACAGACACCATCCTCAGGTGTGTAGAGAGAAGCTGAATAGGTCCTTCCATGGCATGGCTTTCCAAATGAACAAGAGACACAACGATAACATTGTAACAAAGTATATCACAATTAATACTAATAACGTTTACACCAATAATAAGAGTAACATCATTTGGCAATAATAACGAACCAACAATCCTCCCAGGCCTGCCCAACTTCATGTTTGGTCCAATTTAGCAGAAATGCGTACATAATATATAGACGGTCCTGAAGACATTCGTTACATCGGCCAGAGGGTTAGACCGGCTCGGAAATGCCTGGTCACCATGCTGAGAATATTTTTTAAAAATGACGGAAAAACACGATAACACAGTAATTCTGATGGCAAATATACGAAAAGAAATGACGACCGCTCATCATCGACGAGCTAACGAAACTTAGTCGAAATGAAATTCCATTTCAATGCGACTATTAGAGCCGACAGCCAACAGAACCCTTCATTGTGAGGTCACCAATGCGCGTGACTGCACGACTGTGTGACGTCACAGAACGACAGTTCCTTATCGCATTTGAAACATTGCTTCAAGATGGCGAGCACGTGTTTCTTTCTCGTTGCTTCGCTTCGCTGTTTCATACTGCACTTCAACCTCGGTTACCTGGTACTACTTCAACACGTGAGCTTTGAAAGAGTGGGAAGATTTGCGTGAACGTTTTAACTGGTTTGAAGGTGCGGTTCGACAACCTTCCATGTGCACGGGGACATGCACAGCTGCTCGTTCCCACCTCGCTGGAGCTGAGTTACTCTGAACCAAAAGGGCCTGTTTGTGTGTGTCCGTGTGTGTCAATGTTTGCAACGTTGGTTGTTATCTCCACATGCGGCTTGCAGAGGTGCAACGGATTCCTGCCAGGTCGCGATATCCACGTGTGTGTGTGTGTGTGTGTGTGTGTGTGTGTGTGTGTGTGTGTGTGTGTGTGTGTGTGTGTGTGTGCGCGTACGTGCGCCATGTTCTTTGTGTACTTATGCTTGAGCGTTCTGATGTGGAATGTGATACAACCTAATGATCGTTGTGACCTCCTCAGTTCGTTAGGCTTTCAATGTTTTTGACAGACACCATCCTCAGGTGTGGAGAGAGAAGCTGAATAGGTCCTTCCATGGCATGGCTTTCCAAATGAACAAGAGACACAACGATAACATTGTAACAAAGTATATAACAATTAATACTAATAACATTAACACCAATAATAAGAGGAACATCATTTGGCAATAATAACGAACCAACAATTCTCCCAGGCCTGCCCAACATCATGATTGGTTCAATTTAGCAGAAATGCGTACATAATATATAGACGGCCCTGAAGACATTCGTTACATCGGCCAGAGGGTTAGTCCGGCTCGGAAATGCCTGGTCACCATGCTGAGAATATTAAAAATATGACGGAATAACACGATAACACAGTAATTGTGATGGCAAATATACGCAAAGAAATGACGACCGCTCATTATCGACGAGCTAACGAAACTTAGTCGAAATGAAATTCCATTTCAATGCGACTATTAGAACCGACAGCCAACAGAACCCTTCATTGTGAGGTCACCAATGGGCGTGACTGCACGACTGTGTGACGTCACAGAACGACAGTTCCTTATCGCATTTGGAACATTGCTTCAAGATGGTGAGCACGTGTTTCTTTCTCGTTGCTTCGCTTCGCTGTTTCATACTGCACTTCAACCTCGGTTACCTGGAACTACTTCAACACGTGAGCTTTGAACGAGTGGGAAGATTTGCGTGTACGTTTTAACTGGTTTGAAGGTGCGGTTCGACAACCTTCCATGTGCACGGGGACATGCACAGCTGCTCGTTTCCACCTCGCTGGAGCTGAGTTACTCTGAACCGAATGGGCCTGTTTGTGTGTGTCCGTGTGTTTCAATGTGTGCGACGTTGGATGTTATCTACACATGCGGCTTGCAGAGGTGCAATGGATTCCTGCCAGGTCGCGATATATCCACGTGTGTGTGTGTGTGTGTGTGTGTGTGTGTGTGTGTGTGTGTGTGTGTGTGTGTGTGTGTGTGTGTGTGCGCGCGCGTGTGTGTGTGTGTGTGTGTGTGTGTGTGTGTGTGTGTGCGTGCGCCATGTTCTTTGTGTACTTTTGCTTGAGCGTTCTGATGTGGAATGTGATACAACCGAATGATCGTTGTGACCTCCTCAGTTCGTTAGGCTTTCAATGTTTTTGACAGACACCATCCTCAGGTGTGTAGCGAGAAGCTGAATAGGTCCTTCCATGGCATGGCTTTCCAAATGAACAAGAGACACAACGATAACATTGTAACAAAGTATAAAACAATTAATACTAATAACATTTACACCACTGAGAAGAGTAACATCATTTGGCAATAATAACGAACCAACAATCCTCCCAGACCTGCCCAACCTCATGATTGGTCCAATTTAGCAGAAATGCGTACATAATATATAGACGGTCCTGGAGACGTTCGTTACATCGGCCAGAGGGTTAGACATGCTCGGAAATGCCTGGTCACCATGCTGAGAATATTTTTTAAATGACGGGATAACACAGTAATTGTGATGGCAAATATACGCAAAGAAATGACGACTGCTCATCATCGACGAGTGAACGAAACTTCGTCGAAATGAAATTCCATTTCAATGCGACTATAAGAACCGACAGCCAACAGAACCCTTCATTGTGAGGTCACCAATGGGCGTGACTGCACAACTGTGTGACGTCACAGCACGACAGTTCCTTATCGCATTTGAAACATTGCTTCAAGATGGCGAGCACGTGTTTCTTTCTCGTTGCTTCGCTTCGCTGTTTCATACTGCACTTCAACCTCGGTTACCTGGTACTACTTCAACACGTGAGCTTTGAACGAGTGGGAAGATTTGCGTGTACGTTTTAACTGGTTTGAAGGTGCGGTTCGACAACCTTCCATGTGCACGGGGACATGCACAGCTGCTCGTTTCCACCTCGCTGGAGCTGAGTTACTCTGAACCGAATGGGCCTGTTTGTGTGTGTCCGTGTGTGTCAATGTGTGCGACGTTGGTTGTTATCTACACATGCGGCTTGCAGAGGTGCAACGGATTCCTGCCAGGTCGCGATATATCCACGTGTGTGTGTGTGTGTGTGTGTGTGTGTGTGTGTGTGTGTGTGTGTGTGTGTGTGCGTGCGCCATGTTCTTTGTGTACTTATGCTTGAGCGTTCTGATGTGGAATGTGATACAACCGAATGATCGTTGTGACCTCCTCAGTTCGTTAGGCTTTCAATGTTCTTGACAGACACCATCCTCAGGTGTGTAGAGAGAAGCTGAATAGGTCCTTCCATGGCATGGCTTTCCAAATGAACAAGAGACACAACGATAACATTGTAACAAAGTATAAAACAATTAATACTAATAACATTAACACCAATAATAAGAGTAACATCATTTGGCAATAATAACGAACCAACAATCCTCCCAGGCCTGCCCAACCTCATGATTGGTCCAATTTAGCAGAAATGAGTACATAATATATTGACGGTCCTGAAGACATTCGTTGCATCGGCCAGAGGGTTAGACCTGCTCGGAAATGCCTGGTCACCATGCTGAGAATATTTTTAAAATGACGGGATAACACAGTAATTGTGATGGCAAATATACGCAAAGAAATGACGACCGCTCATCATCGACGAGCTAACGAAACTTCGTCGAAATGAAATTCCATTTCAATGCGACTATAAGAACCAACAGCCAACAGAACCCTTCATTGTGAGGTCACCAATGGGCGTGACTGCACGACTGTGTGACGTCACACAACGACAGTTCCTTATCGCATTTGAAACATTGCTTCAAGATGGCGAGCACGTGTTTCTTTCTCGTTGCTTCGCTTCGCTGTTTCATACTGCACTTCAACCTCGGTTACCTGGTACTACTTCAACACGTGAGCTTTGAACGAGTGGGAAGATTTGCGTGTACGTTTTAACTGGTTTGAAGGTGCGGTTCGACAACCTTCCATGTGCACGGGGACATGCACAGCTGCTCGTTTCCACCTCGCTGGAGCTGAGTTACTCTGAACCGAATGGGCCTGTTTGTGTGTGTCCGTGTGTGTCAATGTGTGCGACGTTGGTTGTTATCTACACATGCGGCTTGCAGAGGTGCAACGGATTCCTGCCAGGTCGCGATATATCCACGTGTGTGTGTGTGTGTGTGTGTGTGTGTGTGTGTGTGTGTGTGTGTGTGTGTGTGTGTGTGTGTGTGTGCGTGCGCCATGTTCTTTGTGTACTTATGCTTGAGCGTTCTGATGTGGAATGTGATACAACCGAATGATCGTTGTGACCTCCTCAGTTCGTTAGGCTTTCAATGTTCTTGACAGACACCATCCTCAGGTGTGTAGAGAGAAGCTGAATAGGTCCTTCCATGGCATGGCTTTCCAAATGAACAAGAGACACAACGATAACATTGTAACAAAGTATAAAACAATTAATACTAATAACATTAACACCAATAATAAGAGTAACATCATTTGGCAATAATAACGAACCAACAATCCTCCCAGGCCTGCCCAACCTCATGATTGGTCCAATTTAGCAGAAATGAGTACATAATATATTGACGGTCCTGAAGACATTCGTTGCATCGGCCAGAGGGTTAGACCTGCTCGGAAATGCCTGGTCACCATGCTGAGAATATTTTTAAAATGACGGGATAACACAGTAATTGTGATGGCAAATATACGCAAAGAAATGACGACCGCTCATCATCGACGAGCTAACGAAACTTCGTCGAAATGAAATTCCATTTCAATGCGACTATAAGAACCAACAGCCAACAGAACCCTTCATTGTGAGGTCACCAATGGGCGTGACTGCACGACTGTGTGACGTCACACAACGACAGTTCCTTATCGCATTTGAAACATTGCTTCAAGATGGCGAGCACGTGTTTCTTTCTCGTTGCTTCGCTTCGCTGTTTCATACTGCACTTCAACCTCGGTTACCTGGTACTACTTCAACACGTGAGCTTTGAACGAGTGGGAAGATTTGCGTGTACGTTTTAACTGGTTTGAAGGTGCGGTTCGACAACCTTCCATGTGCACGGGGACATGCACAGCTGCTCGTTTCCACCTCGCTGGAGCAGAGTTACTCTGAACCGAATGGGCCTGTTTGTGTGTGTCCGTGTGGGTCAATGTTTGCGACGTTGGTTGTTATCTCCACATGCGGCTTGCCGAGGTGCAACGGATTCCTGCCAGGTCGCGATATATCCACGTGTGTGTGTGTGTGTGTGTGTGTGTGTGTGTGTGTGTGTGTGTGTGTGTGTGTGTGTGTGTGTGCGCGTGTGCGCGTGTGCGTGCGCCATGTTCTTTGTGTACTTATGCTTGAGCGTTCTGATGTGGAATGTGATACAACCGAATGATCGTTGTGACCTCCTCAGTTCGTTAGGCTTTCAAAGTTCTTGACAGACACCATCCTCAGATGTGTAGAGAGAAGCTGAATAGGTCCTTCCATGGCATGGCTTTCCAAATGAACAAGAGACACAACGATAACATTGTAACAAAGTATATAACAATTAATACGAATAACATTAACACCAATAATAAGAGTAACATCATTTGGCAATAATAACGAACCAACAATCCTCCCAGGCCTGCCCAACCTCATGATTGGTCCAATTTAGCAGAAATGCGTACATAATATATAGACGGTCCTGAAGACATTCGTTACATCGGCCAGAGGGTTAGACCTGCTCGGAAATGCCTGGTCACCATGCTGAGAATATTTTTTAAATGACGGGATAACACAGTAATTGTGATGGCAAATACGTATACGCAAAGAAATGACGACCGCTCATCATCGACGAGCTAACGAAACTTCGTCGAAATGAAATTCCATTTCAATGCGACTATAAAAACCGACAGCCAACAGAACCCTTCATTGTGAGGTCACCAATGGGCGTGACTGCACGACTGTGTGACGTCACAGAACGACAGTTACTTATCGCATTTGAAACATTGCTTCAAGATGGCGAGCACGTGTTTCTTTCTCGTTGCTTCGCTTCGCTGTTTCATACTGCACTTCAACCTCGGTTACCTGGTACTACTTCAACACGGGAGCTTTGAACGAGTGGGAAGATTTGCGTGTACGTTTTAACTGGTTTGAAGGTGCGGTTCGACAACCTTCCAGGTGCACGTGGACATGCACAGCTGCTCGTTTCCACCTCGCTGGAGCTGAGTTACTCTGAACCGAATGGGCCTGTTTGTGTGTGTCCGTGTGTGTCAATGTTTGCGACCTTGGTTGTTATCTACACATGCGGCTTGCAGAGGTGCAACGGATTCCTGCCAGGTCCCGATATATCCACGTGTGTGTGCGTGTGTATGTGTGTGTGTGTGTGTGTGTGTGTGTGTGTGTGTTTGTGTGTGTGTGTGTGTGTGTGTGTGTGTGTGTGCGTGCGCCATGTTCTTTGTGTACTTTTGCTTGAGCGTTCTGATGTGGAATGTGATACAACCGAATGATCGTTGTGACCTCCTCAGTTCGTGAGGCTTTCAATGTTCTTGACAGACACCATCCTCAGGTGTGTAGAGAGAAGCTGAATAGGTCCTTCCATGGCATGGCTTTCCAAATGAACAAGAGACACAACGATAACATTGTAACAAAGTATATCACAATTAATACTAATAACGTTTACACCAATAATAAGAGTAACATCATTTGGCAATAATAACGAACCAACAATCCTCCCAGGCCTGCCCAACTTCATGTTTGGTCCAATTTAGCAGAAATGCGTACATAATATATAGACGGTCCTGAAGACATTCGTTACATCGGCCAGAGGGTTAGACCGGCTCGGAAATGCCTGGTCACCATGCTGAGAATATTTTTTAAAAATGACGGAAAAACACGATAACACAGTAATTCTGATGGCAAATATACGAAAAGAAATGACGACCGCTCATCATCGACGAGCTAACGAAACTTAGTCGAAATGAAATTCCATTTCAATGCGACTATTAGAGCCGACAGCCAACAGAACCCTTCATTGTGAGGTCACCAATGCGCGTGACTGCACGACTGTGTGACGTCACAGAACGACAGTTCCTTATCGCATTTGAAACATTGCTTCAAGATGGCGAGCACGTGTTTCTTTCTCGTTGCTTCGCTTCGCTGTTTCATACTGCACTTCAACCTCGGTTACCTGGTACTACTTCAACACGTGAGCTTTGAAAGAGTGGGAAGATTTGCGTGAACGTTTTAACTGGTTTGAAGGTGCGGTTCGACAACCTTCCATGTGCACGGGGACATGCACAGCTGCTCGTTCCCACCTCGCTGGAGCTGAGTTACTCTGAACCAAAAGGGCCTGTTTGTGTGTGTCCGTGTGTGTCAATGTTTGCAACGTTGGTTGTTATCTCCACATGCGGCTTGCAGAGGTGCAACGGATTCCTGCCAGGTCGCGATATCCACGTGTGTGTGTGTGTGTGTGTGTGTGTGTGTGTGTGTGTGTGTGTGTGTGTGTGTGTGTGTGTGTGTGTGCGCGTACGTGCGCCATGTTCTTTGTGTACTTATGCTTGAGCGTTCTGATGTGGAATGTGATACAACCTAATGATCGTTGTGACCTCCTCAGTTCGTTAGGCTTTCAATGTTTTTGACAGACACCATCCTCAGGTGTGGAGAGAGAAGCTGAATAGGTCCTTCCATGGCATGGCTTTCCAAATGAACAAGAGACACAACGATAACATTGTAACAAAGTATATAACAATTAATACTAATAACATTAACACCAATAATAAGAGGAACATCATTTGGCAATAATAACGAACCAACAATTCTCCCAGGCCTGCCCAACATCATGATTGGTTCAATTTAGCAGAAATGCGTACATAATATATAGACGGCCCTGAAGACATTCGTTACATCGGCCAGAGGGTTAGTCCGGCTCGGAAATGCCTGGTCACCATGCTGAGAATATTAAAAATATGACGGAATAACACGATAACACAGTAATTGTGATGGCAAATATACGCAAAGAAATGACGACCGCTCATTATCGACGAGCTAACGAAACTTAGTCGAAATGAAATTCCATTTCAATGCGACTATTAGAACCGACAGCCAACAGAACCCTTCATTGTGAGGTCACCAATGGGCGTGACTGCACGACTGTGTGACGTCACAGAACGACAGTTCCTTATCGCATTTGGAACATTGCTTCAAGATGGTGAGCACGTGTTTCTTTCTCGTTGCTTCGCTTCGCTGTTTCATACTGCACTTCAACCTCGGTTACCTGGAACTACTTCAACACGTGAGCTTTGAACGAGTGGGAAGATTTGCGTGTACGTTTTAACTGGTTTGAAGGTGCGGTTCGACAACCTTCCATGTGCACGGGGACATGCACAGCTGCTCGTTTCCACCTCGCTGGAGCTGAGTTACTCTGAACCGAATGGGCCTGTTTGTGTGTGTCCGTGTGTTTCAATGTGTGCGACGTTGGATGTTATCTACACATGCGGCTTGCAGAGGTGCAATGGATTCCTGCCAGGTCGCGATATATCCACGTGTGTGTGTGTGTGTGTGTGTGTGTGTGTGTGTGTGTGTGTGTGTGTGTGTGTGTGTGTGCGCGCGCGTGTGTGTGTGTGTGTGTGTGTGTGTGTGTGTGTGTGTGTGTGCGTGCGCCATGTTCTTTGTGTACTTTTGCTTGAGCGTTCTGATGTGGAATGTGATACAACCGAATGATCGTTGTGACCTCCTCAGTTCGTTAGGCTTTCAATGTTTTTGACAGACACCATCCTCAGGTGTGTAGCGAGAAGCTGAATAGGTCCTTCCATGGCATGGCTTTCCAAATGAACAAGAGACACAACGATAACATTGTAACAAAGTATAAAACAATTAATACTAATAACATTTACACCACTGAGAAGAGTAACATCATTTGGCAATAATAACGAACCAACAATCCTCCCAGACCTGCCCAACCTCATGATTGGTCCAATTTAGCAGAAATGCGTACATAATATATAGACGGTCCTGGAGACGTTCGTTACATCGGCCAGAGGGTTAGACATGCTCGGAAATGCCTGGTCACCATGCTGAGAATATTTTTTAAATGACGGGATAACACAGTAATTGTGATGGCAAATATACGCAAAGAAATGACGACTGCTCATCATCGACGAGTGAACGAAACTTCGTCGAAATGAAATTCCATTTCAATGCGACTATAAGAACCGACAGCCAACAGAACCCTTCATTGTGAGGTCACCAATGGGCGTGACTGCACAACTGTGTGACGTCACAGCACGACAGTTCCTTATCGCATTTGAAACATTGCTTCAAGATGGCGAGCACGTGTTTCTTTCTCGTTGCTTCGCTTCGCTGTTTCATACTGCACTTCAACCTCGGTTACCTGGTACTACTTCAACACGTGAGCTTTGAACGAGTGGGAAGATTTGCGTGTACGTTTTAACTGGTTTGAAGGTGCGGTTCGACAACCTTCCATGTGCACGGGGACATGCACAGCTGCTCGTTTCCACCTCGCTGGAGCTGAGTTACTCTGAACCGAATGGGCCTGTTTGTGTGTGTCCGTGTGTGTCAATGTGTGCGACGTTGGTTGTTATCTACACATGCGGCTTGCAGAGGTGCAACGGATTCCTGCCAGGTCGCGATATATCCACGTGTGTGTGTGTGTGTGTGTGTGTGTGTGTGTGTGTGTGTGTGTGTGTGTGTGTGTGTGTGCGTGCGCCATGTTCTTTGTGTACTTATGCTTGAGCGTTCTGATGTGGAATGTGATACAACCGAATGATCGTTGTGACCTCCTCAGTTCGTTAGGCTTTCAATGTTCTTGACAGACACCATCCTCAGGTGTGTAGAGAGAAGCTGAATAGGTCCTTCCATGGCATGGCTTTCCAAATGAACAAGAGACACAACGATAACATTGTAACAAAGTATAAAACAATTAATACTAATAACATTAACACCAATAATAAGAGTAACATCATTTGGCAATAATAACGAACCAACAATCCTCCCAGGCCTGCCCAACCTCATGATTGGTCCAATTTAGCAGAAATGAGTACATAATATATTGACGGTCCTGAAGACATTCGTTGCATCGGCCAGAGGGTTAGACCTGCTCGGAAATGCCTGGTCACCATGCTGAGAATATTTTTAAAATGACGGGATAACACAGTAATTGTGATGGCAAATATACGCAAAGAAATGACGACCGCTCATCATCGACGAGCTAACGAAACTTCGTCGAAATGAAATTCCATTTCAATGCGACTATAAGAACCAACAGCCAACAGAACCCTTCATTGTGAGGTCACCAATGGGCGTGACTGCACGACTGTGTGACGTCACACAACGACAGTTCCTTATCGCATTTGAAACATTGCTTCAAGATGGCGAGCACGTGTTTCTTTCTCGTTGCTTCGCTTCGCTGTTTCATACTGCACTTCAACCTCGGTTACCTGGTACTACTTCAACACGTGAGCTTTGAACGAGTGGGAAGATTTGCGTGTACGTTTTAACTGGTTTGAAGGTGCGGTTCGACAACCTTCCATGTGCACGGGGACATGCACAGCTGCTCGTTTCCACCTCGCTGGAGCAGAGTTACTCTGAACCGAATGGGCCTGTTTGTGTGTGTCCGTGTGGGTCAATGTTTGCGACGTTGGTTGTTATCTCCACATGCGGCTTGCCGAGGTGCAACGGATTCCTGCCAGGTCGCGATATATCCACGTGTGTGTGTGTGTGTGTGTGTGTGTGTGTGTGTGTGTGTGTGTGTGTGTGTGTGTGTGTGTGTGCGCGTGTGCGCGTGTGCGTGCGCCATGTTCTTTGTGTACTTATGCTTGAGCGTTCTGATGTGGAATGTGATACAACCGAATGATCGTTGTGACCTCCTCAGTTCGTTAGGCTTTCAAAGTTCTTGACAGACACCATCCTCAGATGTGTAGAGAGAAGCTGAATAGGTCCTTCCATGGCATGGCTTTCCAAATGAACAAGAGACACAACGATAACATTGTAACAAAGTATATAACAATTAATACGAATAACATTAACACCAATAATAAGAGTAACATCATTTGGCAATAATAACGAACCAACAATCCTCCCAGGCCTGCCCAACCTCATGATTGGTCCAATTTAGCAGAAATGCGTACATAATATATAGACGGTCCTGAAGACATTCGTTACATCGGCCAGAGGGTTAGACCTGCTCGGAAATGCCTGGTCACCATGCTGAGAATATTTTTTAAATGACGGGATAACACAGTAATTGTGATGGCAAATATACGCAAAGAAATGACGACCGCTCATCATCGACGAGCTAACGAAACTTCGTCGAAATGAAATTCCATTTCAATGCGACTATAAAAACCGACAGCCAACAGAACCCTTCATTGTGAGGTCACCAATGGGCGTGACTGCACGACTGTGTGACGTCACAGAACGACAGTTACTTATCGCATTTGAAACATTGCTTCAAGATGGCGAGCACGTGTTTCTTTCTCGTTGCTTCGCTTCGCTGTTTCATACTGCACTTCAACCTCGGTTATCTGGTACTACTTCAACACGGGAGCTTTGAACGAGTGGGAAGATTTGCGTGTACGTTTTAACTGGTTTGAAGGTGCGGTTCGACAACCTTCCATGTGCACGGGGACATGCACAGCTGCTCGTTTCCACCTCGCTGGAGCTGAGTGACTCTGAACCGAATAGGCCTGTTTGTGTGTGTCCGTGTGTGTCAATGTGTGCGACGTTGGTTGTTATCTACACATGCGGCTTGCAGAGGTGCAAAGGATTACTGCCAGGTCGCGATATCCACGTGTGTGTGTGTGTGTGTGTGTGTGTGTGTTTGTGTGTGTGTGTGTGTGTGTGTGTGTGTGTGTGTGCGTGCGCCATGTTCTTTGTGTACTTTTGCTTGAGCGTTCTGATGTGGAATGTGATACAACCGAATGATCGTTGTGACCTCCTCAGTTCGTTAGGCTTTCAATGTTCTTGACAGACACCATCCTCAGGTGTGTAGAGAGAAGCTGAATAGGTCCTTCCATGGCATGGCTTTCCAAATGAACAAGAGACACAACGATAACATTGTAACAAAGTATATCACAATTAATACTAATAACATTTACACCAATAATAAGAGTAACATCATTTGGCAATAATAACGAACCAACAATCCTCCCAGGCCTGCCCAACTTCATGTTTGGTCCAATTTAGCAGAAATGCGTACATAATATATAGACGGTCCTGAAGACATTCGTTACATCGGCCAGAGGGTTAGACCGGCTCGGAAATGCCTGGTCACCATGCTCAGAATATTTAAAAAATGACGGAATAACGCGATAACACAGTAATTGTGATGGCAAATATACGCAAAGAAATGACGACCGCTCATCATCGACGAGCTAACGAAACTTCGTCGAAATGAAATTCCATTTCAATGCGACTATAAGAACCAACAGCCAACAGAACCCTTCATTGTGAGGTCACCAATGGGCGTGACTGCACGACTGTGTGACGTCACACAACGACAGTTCCTTATCGCATTTGAAACATTGCTTCAAGATGGCGAGCACGTGTTTCTTTCTCGTTGCTTCGCTTCGCTGTTTCATACTGCACTTCAACCTCGGTTACCTGGTACTACTTCAACACGTGAGCTTTGAACGAGTGGGAAGATTTGCGTGTACGTTTTAACTGGTTTGAAGGTGCGGTTCGACAACCTTCCATGTGCACGGGGACATGCACAGCTGCTCGTTTCCACCTCGCTGGAGCAGAGTTACTCTGAACCGAATGGGCCTGTTTGTGTGTGTCCGTGTGGGTCAATGTTCGCGACGTTGGTTGTTATCTCCACATGCGGCTTGCCGAGGTGCAACGGATTCCTGCCAGGTCGCGATATATCCACGTGTGTGTGTGTGTGTGTGTGTGTGTGTGTGTGTGTGTGTGTGTGTGTGTGTGTGTGTGTGTGTGCGCGTGTGCGTGCGCCATGTTCTTTGTGTACTTATGCTTGAGCGTTCTGATGTGGAATGTGATACAACCGAATGATCGTTGTGACCTCCTCAGTTCGTTAGGCTTTCAATGTTCTTGACAGACACCATCCTCAGATGTGTCGAGAGAAGCTGAATAGGTCCTTCCATGGCATGGCTTTCCAAATGAACAAGAGACACAACGATAACGTTGTAACAAAGTATATAACAATTAATACGAATAACATTAACACCAATAATAAGAGTAACATCATTTGGCAATAATAACGAACCAACAATCCTCCCAGGCCTGCCCAACCTCATGATTGGTCCAATTTAGCAGAAATGCGTACATAATATATAGACGGTCCTGAAGACATTCGTTACATCGGCCAGAGGGTTAGACCTGCTCGGAAATGCCTGGTCACCATGCTGAGAATATTTTTTAAATGACGGGATAACACAGTAATTGTGATGGCAAATATACGCAAAGAAATGACGACCGCTCATCATCGACGAGCTAACGAAACTTCGTCGAAATGAAATTCCATTTCAATGCGACTATAAAAACCGACAGCCAACAGAACCCTTCATTGTGAGGTCACCAATGGGCGTGACTGCACGACTGTGTGACGTCACAGAACGACAGTTACTTATCGCATTTGAAACATTGCTTCAAGATGGCGAGCACGTGTTTCTTTCTCGTTGCTTCGCTTCGCTGTTTCATACTGCACTTCAACCTCGGTTACCTGGTACTACTTCAACACGGGAGCTTTGAACGAGTGGGAAGATTTGCGTGTACGTTTTAACTGGTTTGAAGGTGCGGTTCGACAACCTTCCAGGTGCACGTGGACATGCACAGCTGCTCGTTTCCACCTCGCTGGAGCTGAGTTACTCTGAACCGAATGGGCCTGTTTGTGTGTGTCCGTGTGTGTCAATGTTTGCGACCTTGGTTGTTATCTACACATGCGGCTTGCAGAGGTGCAACGGATTCCTGCCAGGTCCCGATATATCCACGTGTGTGTGCGTGTGTATGTGTGTGTGTGTGTGTGTGTGTGTGTGTGTGTGTGTGTGTTTGTGTGTGTGTGTGTGTGTGTGTGTGTGTGCGTGCGCCATGTTCTTTGTGTACTTTTGCTTGAGCGTTCTGATGTGGAATGTGATACAACCGAATGATCGTTGTGACCTCCTCAGTTCGTGAGGCTTTCAATGTTCTTGACAGACACCATCCTCAGGTGTGTAGAGAGAAGCTGAATAGGTCCTTCCATGGCATGGCTTTCCAAATGAACAAGAGACACAACGATAACATTGTAACAAAGTATAAAACAATTAATACTAATAACGTTTACACCAATAATAAGAGTAACATCATTTGGCAATAATAACGAACCAACAATCCTCCCAGGCCTGCCCAACTTCATGTTTGGTCCAATTTAGCAGAAATGCGTACATAATATATAGACGGTCCTGAAGACATTCGTTACATCGGCCAGAGGGTTAGACCGGCTCGGAAATGCCTGGTCACCATGCTGAGAATATTTTTTAAAAATGACGGAAAAACACGATAACACAGTAATTCTGATGGCAAATATACGAAAAGAAATGACGACCGCTCATCATCGACGAGCTAACGAAACTTAGTCGAAATGAAATTCCATTTCAATGCGACTATTAGAGCCGACAGCCAACAGAACCCTTCATTGTGAGGTCACCAATGCGCGTGACTGCACGACTGTGTGACGTCACAGAACGACAGTTCCTTATCGCATTTGAAACATTGCTTCAAGATGGCGAGCACGTGTTTCTTTCTCGTTGCTTCGCTTCGCTGTTTCATACTGCACTTCAACCTCGGTTACCTGGTACTACTTCAACACGTGAGCTTTGAAAGAGTGGGAAGATTTGCGTGAACGTTTTAACTGGTTTGAAGGTGCGGTTCGACAACCTTCCATGTGCACGGGGACATGCACAGCTGCTCGTTCCCACCTCGCTGGAGCTGAGTTACTCTGAACCAAAAGGGCCTGTTTGTGTGTGTCCGTGTGTGTCAATGTTTGCAACGTTGGTTGTTATCTCCACATGCGGCTTGCAGAGGTGCAACGGATTCCTGCCAGGTCGCGATATCCACGTGTGTGTGTGTGTGTGTGTGTGTGTGTGTGTGCGCGTACGTGCGCCATGTTCTTTGTGTACTTATGCTTGAGCGTTCTGATGTGGAATGTGATACAACCTAATGATCGTTGTGACCTCCTCAGTTCGTTAGGCTTTCAATGTTTTTGACAGACACCATCCTCAGGTGTGGAGAGAGAAGCTGAATAGGTCCTTCCATGGCATGGCTTTCCAAATGAACAAGAGACACAACGATAACATTGTAACAAAGTATATAACAATTAATACTAATAACATTAACACCAATAATAAGAGGAACATCATTTGGCAATAATAACGAACCAACAATTCTCCCAGGCCTGCCCAACATCATGATTGGTTCAATTTAGCATAAATGCGTACATAATATATAGACGGCCCTGAAGACATTCGTTACATCGGCCAGAGGGTTAGTCCGGCTCGGAAATGCCTGGTCACCATGCTGAGAATATTAAAAATATGACGGAATAACACGATAACACAGTAATTGTGATGGCAAATATACGCAAAGAAATGACGACCGCTCATTATCGACGAGCTAACGAAACTTAGTCGAAATGAAATTCCATTTCAATGCGACTATTAGAACCGACAGCCAACAGAACCCTTCATTGTGAGGTCACCAATGGGCGTGACTGCACGACTGTGTGACGTCACAGAACGACAGTTCCTTATCGCATTTGGAACATTGCTTCAAGATGGTGAGCACGTGTTTCTTTCTCGTTGCTTCGCTTCGCTGTTTCATACTGCACTTCAACCTCGGTTACCTGGAACTACTTCAACACGTGAGCTTTGAACGAGTGGGAAGATTTGCGTGTACGTTTTAACTGGTTTGAAGGTGCGGTTCGACAACCTTCCATGTGCACGGGGACATGCACAGCTGCTCGTTTCCACCTCGCTGGAGCTGAGTTACTCTGAACCGAATGGGCCTGTTTGTGTGTGTCCGTGTGTTTCAATGTGTGCGACGTTGGATGTTATCTACACATGCGGCTTGCAGAGGTGCAATGGATTCCTGCCAGGTCGCGATATATCCACGTGTGTGTGTGTGTGTGTGTGTGTGTGTGTGTGTGTGTGTGTGTGTGTGTGTGTGTGTGTGTGTGTGTGTGTGTGTGTGTGTGTGTGTGTGTGTGTGCGTGCGCCATGTTCTTTGTGTACTTTTGCTTGAGCGTTCTGATGTGGAATGTGATACAACCGAATGATCGTTGTGACCTCCTCAGTTCGTTAGGCTTTCAATGTTTTTGACAGACACCATCCTCAGGTGTGTAGCGAGAAGCTGAATAGGTCCTTCCATGGCATGGCTTTCCAAATGAACAAGAGACACAACGATAACATTGTAACAAAGTATAAAACAATTAATACTAATAACATTTACACCACTGAGAAGAGTAACATCATTTGGCAATAATAACGAACCAACAATCCTCCCAGACCTGCCCAACCTCATGATTGGTCCAATTTAGCAGAAATGCGTACATAATATATAGACGGTCCTGGAGACGTTCGTTACATCGGCCAGAGGGTTAGACATGCTCGGAAATGCCTGGTCACCATGCTGAGAATATTTTTTAAATGACGGGATAACACAGTAATTGTGATGGCAAATATACGCAAAGAAATGACGACTGCTCATCATCGACGAGTGAACGAAACTTCGTCGAAATGAAATTCCATTTCAATGCGACTATAAGAACCGACAGCCAACAGAACCCTTCATTGTGAGGTCACCAATGGGCGTGACTGCACAACTGTGTGACGTCACAGCACGACAGTTCCTTATCGCATTTGAAACATTGCTTCAAGATGGCGAGCACGTGTTTCTTTCTCGTTGCTTCGCTTCGCTGTTTCATACTGCACTTCAACCTCGGTTACCTGGTACTACTTCAACACGTGAGCTTTGAACGAGTGGGAAGATTTGCGTGTACGTTTTAACTGGTTTGAAGGTGCGGTTCGACAACCTTCCATGTGCACGGGGACATGCACAGCTGCTCGTTTCCACCTCGCTGGAGCTGAGTTACTCTGAACCGAATGGGCCTGTTTGTGTGTGTCCGTGTGTGACAATGTGTGCGACGTTGGTTGTTATCTACACATGCGGCTTGCAGAGGTGCAACGGATTCCTGCCAGGTCGCGATATATCCACGTGTGTGTGTGTGTGTGTGTGTGTGTGTGTGTGTGTGTGTGTGTGTGTGTGTGTGTGTGTGTGTGTGTGTGTGTGTGTGTGTGTGTGTGTGTGTGTGTGCGTGCGCCATGTTCTTTGTGTACTTATGCTTGAGCGTTCTGATGTGGAATGTGATACAACCGAATGATCGTTGTGACCTCCTCAGTTCGTTAGGCTTTCAATGTTCTTGACAGACACCATCCTCAGGTGTGTAGAGAGAAGCTGAATAGGTCCTTCCATGGCATGGCTTTCCAAATGAACAAGAGACACAACGATAACATTGTAACAAAGTATAAAACAATTAATACTAATAACATTAACACCAATAATAAGAGTAACATCATTTGGCAATAATAACGAACCAACAATCCTCCCAGGCCTGCCCAACCTCATGATTGGTCCAATTTAGCAGAAATGAGTACATAATATATTGACGGTCCTGAAGACATTCGTTACATCGGCCAGAGGGTTAGACCTGCTCGGAAATGCCTGGTCACCATGCTGAGAATATTTTTAAAATGACGGGATAACACAGTAATTGTGATGGCAAATATACGCAAAGAAATGACGACAGCTCATCATCGACGAGCTAATGAAACTTAGTCGAAATGAAATTCCATTTCAATGCGACTGTTAGAACCGACAGCCAACAGAACCCTTCATTGTGAGGTCACCAATGGGCGTGACTGCACGACTGTGTGACGTCACAGAACGACAGTTCCTTATCGCATTTGAAACATTGCTTCAAGATGGCGAGCACGTGTTTCTTTCTCGTTGCTTCGCTTCGCTGTTTCATTCTGCACTTCAACCTCGGTTACCTGGTACTACTTCAACACGTGAGCTTTGAACGAGTGGGAAGATTTGCGTGTACGTTTTACCTGGTTTGAAGGTGCGGTTCGACAACCTTCCATGTGCACGGGGACATGCATAGCTGCTCGTTCCCACCTCGCTGGAGCTGAGTTACTCTGAACCGAAAGGGCCTGTTTGTGTGTGTCCGTGTGTGTCAATGTTTGCAACGTTGGTTGTTATCTCTACATGCGGCTTGCAGAGGTGCAACGGATTCTTGCCAGGTCGCGATATGTGTGTGTGTGTGTGTGTGTGTGTGTGTGTGTGTGTGTGTGTGTGTGTGTGTGTGTGCGCGTACGTGCGCCATGTTCTTTGTGTACTTATGCTTGAGCGTTCTGATGTGGAATGTGATACAACCGAAAGATCGTTGTGACCTCCTCAGTTCGTTAGGCTTTCAATGTTTTTGACAGACACCATCCTCAGGTGTGGAGAGAGAAGCTGAATAGGTCCTTCCATGGCATGGCTTTCCAAATGAACAAGAGACACAACGATAACATTGTAACAAAGTATATAACAATTAATACTAATAACATTAACACCAATAATAAGAGTAACATCATTTGGCAATAATAACGAACCAACAATCCTCCCAGGCCTGCCCAACATCATGATTGGTTCAATTTAGCAGAAATGCGTACATAATATATAGACGGCCCTGAAGACATTCGTTACATCGGCCAGAGGGTTAGTCCGGCTCGGAAATGCCTGGTCACCATGCTGAGAATATTAAAAAATATGACGGAATAACACGATAACACAGTAATTGTGATGGCAAATATACGCAAAGAAATGACGACCGCTCATTATCGACGAGCTAACGAAACTTAGTCGAAATGAAATTCCATTTCAATGCGACTATTAGAACCGACAGCCAACAGAACCCTTCATTGTGAGGTCACCAATGGGCGTGACTGCACGACTGTGTGACGTCACAGAACGACAGTTCCTTATCGCATTTGGAACATTGCTTCAAGATGGCGAGCACGTGTTTCTTTCTCGTTGCTTCGCTTCGCTGTTTCATACTGTATTTCAACCTCGTTTACCTGGTGCTAGTTAAACAGGTGAGTTTTGAACGAGTGGGAAGATTTGCGTGTACGTTTTAACTGGTTTGAAGGTGCGGTTCGACAACCTTCCATGTGCATGGGGACATGCACAGCTGCTCGTTTCCACCTGGCTGGAGCTGAGTTACTCTGAACCGAATGGGCCTGTTTGTGTGTGTCCGTGTGTGTCAATGTTTGCGACGTTGGTTGTTATCTACACATGCGGCTTGCAGAGGTGCAACGGATTCCTGCCAGGTCGCGATATATCCACGTGTGTGTGCGTGTGTGTGTGTGTGTGTGTGTGTGTGTGTGTGTGCGTGCGCCATGTTCTTTGTGTACTTTTGCTTGAGCGTTCTGATGTGGAATGTGATTCAACCGAATGATCGTTGTGACCTCCTCAGTTCGTTAGGCTTTCAATGTTCTTTACAGACACCATCCTCAGGTGTGTCGAGAGAAGCTGAATAGGTCCTTCCATGGCATGGCTTTCCAAATAAACAAGAGACACAACGATAACATTGTAACAAGGTATATAACAATTAATACTAATAACATTAACACCAATAATAAGAGTAACATCATTTGGCAATAATAACGAACCAACAATCCTCCCAGGCCCGCCCAACCTCATGATTGGTCCAATTTAGCAGAAATGCGTACATAATATATAGACGGTCCTGAAGATATTCGTTACATCGGCCAGAGGGTTAGACCTGCTCGGAAATGCCTGGTCACCATGCTGAGAATATTTTTAAAATGACGGGATAACACAGTAATTGTGATGGCAAATATACGCAAAGAAATGACGACCGCTCATCATCGACGAGCTAACGAAACTTAGTCGAAATGAAATTCCATTTCAATGCGACTATTAGAAACGACAGCCAACAGAACCCTTCATTGTGAGGTCACCAATGGGCGTGACTGCACGACTGTGTGACGTCACAGAACGACAGTTCCTTATCGCATTTGAAACATTGCTTCAAGATGGCGAGCACGTGTTTCTTTCTCGTTGCTTCGCTTCGCTGTTTCATTCTGCACTTCAACCTCGGTTACCTGGTACTACTTCAACACGTGAGCTTTGAACGAGTGGGAAGATTTGCGTGTACGTTTTACCTGGTTTGAAGGTACGGTTCGACAACCTTCCATGTGCACGGGGACATGCACAGCTGCTCGTTACCACCTCGCTGGAGCTGAGTTACTCTGAACCGAAAGGGCCTGTTTGTGTGTGTCCGTGTGTGTCAATGTTTGCAACGTTGGTTGTTATCTCTACATGCGGCTTGCAGAGGTGCAACGGATTCCTGCCAGGTCGCGATATCCACGTGTGTGTGTGTGTGTGTGTGTGTGTGTGTGTGTGTGTGTGTGTGTGTGTGTGTGTGTGTGTGTGTGTGCGCGCGCGTACGTGCGCCATGTTCTTTGTGGACTTATGCTTGAGCGTTCTGATGTGGAATGTGATACAACCGAATGATCGTTGTGACCTCCTCAGTTCGTTAGGCTTTCAATGTTTTTGACAGACACCATCCTCAGGTGTGGAGAGAGAAGCTGAATAGGTCCTTGCATGGCATGGCTTTCCAAATGAACAAGAGACACAACGATAACATTGTAACAAAGTATATAACAATTAATACTAATAACATTAACACCAATAATAAGAGTAACATCATTTGGCAATAATAACGAACCAACAATCCTCCCAGGCCTGCCCAACATCATGATTGGTTCAATTTAGCAGAAATGCGTACATAATATATAGACGGCCCTGAAGACATTCGTTACATCGGCCAGAGGGTTAGTCCGGCTCGGAAATGCCTGGTCACCATGCTGAGAATATTAAAAATATGACGGAATAACACGATAACACAGTAATTGTGATGGCAAATATACGCAAAGAAATGACGACCGCTCATCATCGACGAGCGAACGAAACTTCCTCGAAATGAAATTCCATTTCAATGCGACTATGAGAACCGACAGCCAACAGAACCCTTCATTGTGAGGTCACCAATGGGCGTGACTGCACGACTGTGTGACGTCACAGAACGGCAGTTCCTTATCGCATTTGAAACATTGCTTCAAGATGGCGAGCACGTGTTTCTTTCTCGTTGCTTCGCTTCGCTGTTTCATACTGCACTTCAACCTCGGTTACCTGGTACTACTTCAACACGTGAGCTTTGAATGAGTGGGAAGATTTGCGTGTTCGTTTTAACTGGTTTGAAGGTGCGGTTCGACAACCTTCCATGTGCACGGGGACATGCACAGCTGCTCGTTTCCACCTCGCTGGAGCTGAGTTACTCTGAACCGAATGGGCCTGTTTGTGTGTGTCCGTGTGTGTCAATGTGTGCGACGTTGGTTGTTATCTACACATGCGGCTTGCAGAGGTGCAAAGGATTCCTGCCAGGTCGCGATATATCCACGTGTGTGTATGTGTGTGTGCGTGCGTGCGCCATGTTCTTTGTGTACTTTTGCTTGAGCGTTCTGATGTGGAATTTGATACAACCGAATGATCCTTGTGACCTCCTCAGTTCGTTAAGCTTTCAATGTTTTTGACAGACACCATCCTCAGGTGTGGAGAGAGAAGCTGAATAGGTCCTTCCACGGCATGGCTTTCCAAATGAACAAGAGACACAACGATAACATTGTAACAAAGTATATAACAATTAATACTAATAACATAAACTCCAATAATAGGAGTAACATCATTTGGCAATAATAACGAACCAACAATCCTCCTAGGCCTGCCCAACCTCATGATTGTGCAATTTAGCAGAAATGCGTACATTATATATAGACGGTCCTGAAGACATTCGTTACATCGGCCAGAAGGTTAGCCTGCTCGGAAATGCCTGGTCACCATGCTGAGAATATTTTTTAAATGACGGGATAACACAGTAATTGTGATGGCAAATATACGCAAAGAAATGACGACCGCTCATCATCGACGAGCGAACGAAACTTCGTCGAAATGAAAAATCCATTTCAATGCGACTATTGGAACCGACAGCCAACAGAACCCTTCATTGTGAGGTCACCAATGGGCGTGACTGCGTGACGTCACAGAACGACAGTTGCTCCTCGCATTTGAAACATTGCTTCAAGATGGCGAGCACGTGTTTCTTTCTCGTTGCTTCGCTTCGCTGTTTCATACTGCACTTCAACCTCGGTTACCTGGTACTACTTCAACACGTGAGCTTTGAACGAGTAGGAAGATTTACGTGTACGTTTTAACTGGTTTGAAGGTGCGGTTCGACAACCTTCCATGTGCACGGGGACATGCACAGCTGCTCGTTTCCACCTTGCTGGAGCTGAGTTACTCTGAACCGAATGGGCCTGTTTGTGTGTGTCCGTGTGTTTCAATGTGTGCGACGTTGGATGTTATCTACACATGCGGCTTGCAGAGGTGTAATGGATTCCTGCCAGGTCGCGATATATCCACGTGTGTGTGTGTGTGTGTGTGTGTGTGTGTGTGTGTGTGTGTGTGTGTGTGTGTGTGTGTGTGTGTGTGTGTGTGTGCGTGCGCCATGTTCTTTGTGTACTTATGCTTGAGCGTTCTGATGTGGAATGTGATACAACCGAATGATCGTTGTGACCTACTCAGTTCGTTAGGCTTTCAATGTTTTTGACAGACACCATCCTCAGGTGTGTAGAGAGAAGCTGAATAGGTCCTTCCACGGCATGGCTTTCCAAATGAACAAGAGACACAACGATAACATTGTAACAAAGTATATAACATTGAATACTAATAACATTAACACCAATAATAAGAGTAACATCATTTGGCAATAATAACGAACCAACAATCCTCCCACGCCTGCCCAACCTCATGATTGGTGCAATTTAGCAGAAATGCGTACATAATATATAGACGGTCCTGAAGACATTCGTTACATCGGCCAAAGGGTTAGACCTGCTCGGAAATGCCTGGTCACCATGCTGAGAATATTTTTAAAATGACGGGATAACACAGTAATTGTGATGGCAAATATACGCAAAGAAATGACGACCGCTCATCATCGACGAGCGAACGAAACTTCCTCGAAATGAAATTCCATTTCAATGCGACTATGAGAACCGACAGCCAACAGAACCCTTCATTGTGAGGTCACCAATGGGCGTGACTGCACGACTGTGTGACGTCACAGAACGACAGTTCCTTATCGCATTTGAAACATTGCTTCAAGATGGCGAGCACGTGTTTCTTTCTCGTTGCTTCGCTTCGCTGTTTCATACTGCACTTCAACCTCGGTTACCTGGTACTACTTCAACACGTGAGCTTTGAATGAGTGGGAAGATTTGCGTGTTCGTTTTAACTGGTTTGAAGGTGCGGTTCGACAACCTTCCTTGTGCACGGGGACATGCACAGCTGCTCGTTTCCACCTCGCTGGAGCTGAGTTACTCTGAACCGAATGGGCCTGTTTGTGTGTGTCCGTGTGTGTCAATGTGTGCGACGTTGGTTGTTATCTACACATGCGGCTTGCAGAGGTGCAATGGATTCCTGCCAGGTCGCGATATATCCACGTGTGTGTATGTGCGTGTGCGTGCGTGCGCCATGTTCTTTGTGTACTTTTGCTTGAGCGTTCTGATGTGGAATTTGATACAACCGAATGATCCTTGTGACCTCCTCAGTTCGTTAGGCTTTCAATGTTTTTGACAGACACCATCCTCAGGTGTGGAGAGAGAAGCTGAATAGGTCCTTCCACGGCATGGCTTTCCAAATGAACAAGAGACACAACGATAACATTGTAACAAAGTATATAACAATTAATACTAATAACATAAACTCCAATAATAAGAGTAACATCATTTGGCAATAATAACGAACCAACAATCCGTCCAGGCCTGCCCAACCTCATGATTGGTGCAATTTAGCAGAAATGCGTACATTATATATATACGGTCCTGAAGACATTCGTTACATCGGCCAGAAGGTTAGCCTGCTCGGAAATGCCTGGTCACCATGCTGAGAATATCTATATTATAATAGCCGTAGATGATTCTGTCTGTCTGTCTGTCTATCTGTTGGGTGTCTGTCCGGGGTGTGGCTTACTCGGTTTGCAGAGTAGCTCCACCCATAGCTCCACCCATTCTGGGAGTGGCTATAAACAAATATCCACCATTTTATTAACTCGCATAGCTTTGAGTCCTGTTTTGTAGGCCCGTGGTATCTTGCTCTCCCCCAGTTTTATTTCAAATCAAATTCGATAAATCATTTCATTTTTCACAGTCGCTAACATAGTTTTAGACTCGGTTGAAAAAAAACGGGAAGAAAATCCGATGAAAGTTGCCGTTTATAGAACGAAATGAATTCTCAAAGGCCTGTAACTTCAAGGCCATTGAGTCTCTCTCACGCCTTTATCTCCAATCTAACTCACCATATGATTTCATTTTATCGATGGTTTTACTTTTAGACTCGGTGTCAGCAATAATTGAGAACAATCCACACACGCGGGAAAATGCAGAGATATATTTTTTAAAATCGCGTCATGGTGTATCATACACCGCCCAACATGACACCGCCGGCAATTTGTCGATATATATTAAAAATTCGCTTTTGCTTTTCCGTTATGATATATTACTATTTCGTTTGATGATAGTCGTCACAAAAACGTCAACAATGATGCCGACATATATTTCTTCGTTTTTATTTCATTCAACATATTAGCCGGAAGTAAAATATGTTTCAGGAAATTACCGAGAGATATTTCTTCGTTTTTTTTATTAGTTATGTGCGCATACACTTTAAATAGGTTTATTTGAAATCTTTAATTTTCCACAAACATTCCACACACGCGGGAAAATGCAGAGATATATTTTTTAAAATCGCGTCATGGTGTATCATACACCGCCCAACATGACACCGACGGCAATGTGTCGATATCTATTTTAAATTCGATATATCATTTCATTTTTCACAGTCGCTAACATAGTTTTAGACTCGGTTGAAAAAAAACGAGAAGAAAATCCGATGAAAGTTGCCGTTTATAGAACGAAATGAATTCTCAAATGCCTGTAACTTCAAGGCCATTGAGTCTCTCTCACGCCTTTATCTCCAATCTAACTCACCATATGATTTCATTTTTATCGATGGTTTTAGAGTCGGTGTCAGCAATAATTGAGAACATTCCACACACGCGGGAAAATGCAGATATATTTTTTAAAATCGCGTCATGGTGTATCATACACCGCCTAACATGACACCGACGGCAACGTGTCGATACATATTAAAAATTCGATATATCATTTCATTTTTCACAGTCGCTAACATAGTTTTCGACTCGGTTGAAAAAAAACGGGAAGGAAATCCAATGAAAGTTGCCGTTTATAGAACGAAATGAATTCTCAAACGCCTGTAACTTCAACTTCAAGGCCATTGAGTCTCTCTCACGCCTTTATCTCCAATCTAACTCACCATATGATTTCATTTTTATCGATGGTTTTGGACTCGGTGTCAGCAATAATTGAGAACATTCCACACACGCGGGAAAATGCAGAGATATATTTTTAAAAATCGCGTCATGGTGTATCATACACCGCCCAACATGACACCGACGGCAACGTGTCGATATATATTAAAAATTCGCTTTTGCTTTTCCGTTAAGATATATTACTTTTTCGTTTGATGACAGTCGTCACAAAAACGTCAACAATTATGCCGACATATATTTCTTCGTTTTTATTTAATTCAACATTATTAGCCGGAAGTAAAATATGTTTCAGGAAATTACCGAGAGATATTTCTTCGTTTTTTAAAATTAGTTATGTGCGAATACACTTTAAATAGGTTTATTTGAAATCTTTAATTTTCCACAATATAATTTACTTGCCATTTATCATTTGATGATTACGAGACAAATTCCTCTTGAGGATCGTGACAATTCATGCGCTGCGTGGAAACTTCTATTTCCAAAATGAATGAGACGATCGATGAAGAACGCAGACTTGAACAGGATGCAGCAAGAAAACGAATGAGACGGGCGAACGAGTCCATCGACGAACGTCAATGCAAACTTGCGGGGTCACCCGTGGGAATCCCACGGGCATGGATGTGTGTGACATTTCGACATATTGAGTTAGATGCTGCACATTCATTTTTACAAAATGGTTACTGGCAAGTCATCAGATCCAGAAATGGTGTAAAAACCACCGTTTAGAGGCCATTTTTCCCCGCAAAGCGGGGGTTGGCCTTTTCGGGGACCGTGGTAGTTGTTGTTTTTTTGTCCCCTTTTTGAAGCAATGTTTTACGGCCGGATGCCCTTCCTGACGCCAACCCTTTTTGCCGCCTTCAACGACAAACAGGGAATTACCAGTGAACTGGTACTCAATTAGCCGACCTCGGAAGGATGACAGGCTGAGTCAACCCCCCTGGCATTAATTCGGCGATCGACCGAGATTCGAACCCAGGATCCTAAGCCGGCACCCTAGCGGGGTCACCCGTGGGAATCCCACGGGCATGGATGTGTGTGACATTTCGACATATTGAGTTATATGCTGCACATTCATTTTTACAAAATGGTTACTGGCAAGTCATCAGATCCAGAAATGGTGTGATGAACACAATTTATTTATTTCACATAATATGTGACCCCTCACTCCTCTCCACCTGACACTCTCCTGTCTCCACCTGACACTCTCCTGTCTCCACCTGACACTCTCCTCTCTCCACCTAGCACTCCTCTCCTCTCCAAACCCTCACATCCCTCTCCTTTCCAATCCCTCACCTCTCCAATCCCTCACACTCCTCTCCTCTCCAATCCTTCACACGCCTCTCCAATCGCGCCTCACACTCCTCTCCAATCGCGCCTCACACTCCTCTCCAATCGCGCCTCACACTCCTCTCCAATCGTGCCTCACACTCCTCTCCAATCGTGCCTCACACTCCCCTCCAATCACTCCTCTCCAATCGTGCCTCACACTCCTCTCCAATCACGCCTCACACTCCTCTCCAATCGTGCCTCACACTCCTCTCCAATCGCGCCTCACACTCCTCTCCAATCGCGCCTCACTCGCCTCTCCAATCGGCTTTCCCCGTCTCGTTTCTCTCCTTTTTCTCCCGTCTCGTTCTTTTTCTTGCTCCAAATCGGCCCGTCGGAATCGGAAATCGGCCCGTCTCGCCCGTCGGCCCGTCGGAATCGGAAATCGGCCCGTCTTGCTTTTGTGCTTGTGCGTAAATAAATTGTGTTCATGACACCATTTCTGGTGTTGGGCTAGCGGCTAGGGTGCCGGCTTAGGATCCTGGGTTCGAATCTCGGTCGATCGCCGAATTAATGCCAGGGGGGTTGACTCAGCCTGTCATCCTTCCGAGGTCGGCTAATTGAGTACCAGTTCACTGGTAATTCCCTGTTTGTCGTTGAAGGCGGCAAAAAGGGTTGGCGTCAGGAAGGGCATCCGGCCGTAAAACATTGCTTCAAAAAGGGGACAAAAAAACAACAACTACCACGGTCCCCGAAAAGGCCAACCCCCGCTTTGCGGGGAAAAATGGCCTCTAAACGGTGGTTTTTACACCATTTCTGGATCTGATGACTTGCCAGTAACCATTTTGTAAAAATGAATGTGCAGCATCTAACTCAATATGTCGAAATGTCACACACATCCATGCCCGTGGGATTCCCACGGGTGACCCCGCAAGTTTGCATTGACGTTCGTCGATGGACTCGTTCGCCCGTCTCATTCGTTTTCTTGCTGCATCCTGTTCAAGTCTGCGTTCTTCATCGATCGTCTCATTCATTTTGGAAATAGAAGTTTCCACGCAGCGCATGAATTGTCACGATCCTCAAGAGGAATTTGTCTCGTAATCATCAAATGATAAATGGCAAGTAAATTATATTGTGGAAAATTAAAGATTTCAAATAAACCTATTTAAAGTGTATTCGCACATAACTAATTTTAAAAAACGAAGAAATATCTCTCGGTAATTTCCTGAAACATATTTTACTTCCGGCTAATAATGTTGAATTAAATAAAAACGAAGAAATATATGTCGGCATAATTGTTGACGTTTTTGTGACGACTGTCATCAAACGAAAAAGTAATATATCTTAACGGAAAAGCAAAAGCGAATTTTTAATATATATCGACACGTTGCCGTCGGTGTCATGTTGGGCGGTGTATGATACACCATGACGCGATTTTTAAAAATATATCTCTGCATTTTCCCGCGTGTGTGGAATGTTCTCAATTATTGCTGACACCGAGTCCAAAACCATCGATAAAAATGAAATCATATGGTGAGTTAGATTGGAGATAAAGGCGTGAGAGAGACTCAATGGCCTTGAAGTTGAAGTTACAGGCGTTTGAGAATTCATTTCGTTCTATAAACGGCAACTTTCATTGGATTTCCTTCCCGTTTTTTTTCAACCGAGTCGAAAACTATGTTAGCGACTGTGAAAAATGAAATGATATATCGAATTTTTAATATGTATCGACACGTTGCCGTCGGTGTCATGTTAGGCGGTGTATGATACACCATGACGCGATTTTAAAAAATATATCTGCATTTTCCCGCGTGTGTGGAATGTTCTCAATTATTGCTGACACCGACTCTAAAACCATCGATAAAAATGAAATCATATGGTGAGTTAGATTGGAGATAAAGGCGTGAGAGAGACTCAATGGCCTTGAAGTTACAGGCATTTGAGAATTCATTTCGTTCTATAAACGGCAACTTTCATCGGATTTTCTTCTCGTTTTTTTTCAACCGAGTCTAAAACTATGTTAGCGACTGTGAAAAATGAAATGATATATCGAATTTAAAATAGATATCGACACATTGCCGTCGGTGTCATGTTGGGCGGTGTATGATACACCATGACGCGATTTTAAAAAATATATCTCTGCATTTTCCCGCGTGTGTGGAATGTTTGTGGAAAATTAAAGATTTCAAATAAACCTATTTAAAGTGTATGCGCACATAACTAATAAAAAAAACGAAGAAATATCTCTCGGTAATTTCCTGAAACATATTTTACTTCCGGCTAATATGTTGAATGAAATAAAAACGAAGAAATATATGTCGGCATCATTGTTGACGTTTTTGTGACGACTATCATCAAACGAAATAGTAATATATCATAACGGAAAAGCAAAAGCGAATTTTTAATATATATCGACAAATTGCCGGCGGTGTCATGTTGGGCGGTGTATGATACACCATGACGCGATTTTAAAAAATATATCTCTGCATTTTCCCGCGTGTGTGGATTGTTCTCAATTATTGCTGACACCGAGTCTAAAAGTAAAACCATCGATAAAATGAAATCATATGGTGAGTTAGATTGGAGATAAAGGCGTGAGAGAGACTCAATGGCCTTGAAGTTACAGGCCTTTGAGAATTCATTTCGTTCTATAAACGGCAACTTTCATCGGATTTTCTTCCCGTTTTTTTTCAACCGAGTCTAAAACTATGTTAGCGACTGTGAAAAATGAAATGATTTATCGAATTTGATTTGAAATAAAACTGGGGGAGAGCAAGATACCACGGGCCTACAAAACAGGACTCAAAGCTATGCGAGTTAATAAAATGGTGGATATTTGTTTATAGCCACTCCCAGAATGGGTGGAGCTATGGGTGGAGCTACTCTGCAAACCGAGTAAGCCACACCCCGGACAGACACCCAACAGATAGACAGACAGACAGACAGAATCATCTACGGCTATTATAATATAGACTAGCGGGGTCACCCGTGGGAATCCCACGGGCATGGATGTGTGTGACATTTCGACATATTGAGTTATATGCGGCACATTCATTTTTACAAAATGGTTACTGGCAAGTCATCAGATCCAGAAATGGTGTGAATTTAGTTATTTCACATAATATGTGACCCCTCACTCCTCTCCACCTGACACTCTCCTGTCTCCACCTGACACTCTCCTGTCTCCACCTGACACTCTCCTCTCTCCACCTAGCACTCCTCTCCTCTCCAAACCCTCACATCCCTCTCCTTTCCAATCCCTCACCTCTCCAATCCCTCACACTCCTCTCCTCTCCAATCCTTCACACGCCTCTCCAATCGCGCCTCACACTCCTCTCCAATCGCGCCTCACACTCCTCTCCAATCGCGCCTCACACTCCTCTCCAATCGTGCCTCACACTCCTCTCCAATCGCGCCTCACACTCCTCTCCAATCGCGCCTCACTCGCCTCTCCAATCGGCTTTCCCCGTCTCGTTTCTCTCCTTTTTCTCCCGTCTCGTTCTTTTTCTTGCTCCAAATCGGCCCGTCGGAATCGGAAATCGGCCCGTCTCGCCCGTCGGCCCGTCGGAATCGGAAATCGGCCCGTCTTGCTTTTGTGCTTGTGCGTAAATAAATTGTGTTCATGACACCATTTCTGGTGTTGGGCTAGCGGCTAGGGTGCCGGCTTAGGATCCTGGGTTCGAATCTCGGTCGATCGCCGAATTAATGCCAGGGGGGTTGACTCAGCCTGTCATCCTTCCGAGGTCGGCTAATTGAGTACCAGTTCACTGGTAATTCCCTGTTTGTCGTTGAAGGCGGCAAAAAGGGTTGGCGTCAGGAAGGGCATCCGGCCGTAAAACATTGCTTCAAAAAGGGGACAAAAAAACAACAACTACCACGGTCCCCGAAAAGGCCAACCCCCGCTTTGCGGGGAAAAATGGCCTCTAAACGGTGGTTTTTACACCATTTCTGGATCTGATGACTTGCCAGTAACCATTTTGTAAAAATGAATGTGCAGCATCTAACTCAATATGTCGAAATGTCACACACATCCATGCCCGTGGGATTCCCACGGGTGACCCCGCAAGTTTGCATTGACGTTCGTCGATGGACTCGTTCGCCCGTCTCATTCGTTTTCTTGCTGCATCCTGTTCAAGTCTGCGTTCTTCATCGATCGTCTCATTCATTTTGGAAATAGAAGTTTCCACGCAGCGCATGAATTGTCACGATCCTCAAGAGGAATTTGTCTCGTAATCATCAAATGATAAATGGCAAGTAAATTATATTGTGGAAAATTAAAGATTTCAAATAAACCTATTTAAAGTGTATTCGCACATAACTAATTTTAAAAAACGAAGAAATATCTCTCGGTAATTTCCTGAAACATATTTTACTTCCGGCTAATAATATTGAATTAAATAAAAACGAAGAAATATATGTCGGCATCATTGTTGACGTTTTTGTGACGACTGTCATCAAACGAAAAAGTAATATATCTTAACGGAAAAGCAAAAGCGAATTTTTAATATATATCGACACGTTGCCGTCGGTGTCATGTTGGGCGGTGTATGATACACCATGACGCGATTCTAAAAAATATATCTCTGCATTTTCCCGCGTGTGTGGAATGTTTGTGGAAAATTAAAGATGTCAAATAAACCTATTTAAAGTGTATGCGCACATAACTAATAAAAAAAACGAAGAAATATCTCTCGGTAATTTCCTGAAACATATTTTACTTCCGGCTAATATGTTGAATGAAATAAAAACGAAGAAATATATGTCGGCATCATTGTTGACGTTTTTGTGACGACTATCATCAAACGAAATAGTAATATATCATAACGGAAAAGCAAAAGCGAATTTTTAATATATATCGACACATTGCCGGCGGTGTCATGTTGGGCGGTGTATGATACACCATGACGCGATTTTAAAAAATATATCTCTGCATTTTCCCGCGTGTGTGGATTGTTCTCAATTATTGCTGACACCGAGTCTAAAAGTAAAACCATCGATAAAAATGAAATCATATGGTGAGTTAGATTGGAGATAAAGGCGTGAGAGAGACTCAATGGCCTTGAAGTTACAGGCCTTTGAGAATTCATTTCGTTCTATAAACGGCAACTTTCATCGGATTTTCTTCCCGTTTTTTTTCAACCGAGTCTAAAACTATGTTAGCGACTGTGAAAAATGAAATGATTTATCGAATTTGATTTGAAATAAAACTGGGGGAGAGCAAGACACCACGGGCCTACAAAACAGGACTCAAAGCT
This sequence comes from Myxine glutinosa, assembly GCF_964187855.1. NCBI lineage: Eukaryota > Metazoa > Chordata > Myxini > Myxiniformes > Myxinidae > Myxine > Myxine glutinosa. The sequence goes on from NW_027617023.1 coordinate 89,978, forward strand.
ATGCGAGTTAATAAAATGGTGGATATTTGTTTATAGCCACTCCCAGAATGGGTGGAGCTATGGGTGGAGCTACTCTGCAAACCGAGTAAGCCACACCCCGGACAGACACCCAACAGATAGACAGACAGACAGACAGAATCATCTACGGCTATTATGGAATTTACTAGTGGGGTCACCCGTGGGAATCCCACGGGCATGGATGTGTGTGATATTTGGACATCTTGATTTAGATGCTGCACATTAAATTTTACAAAATGGTTACTGGCAATTCATCAGATCCAGAAATGGTGTAATGAACACAATTTATATATTTCACATAATATGTGCCCCCTCACTCCTCTCCACCTGACACTCTCCTCTCTCCACCCTCACGCCTCTGCAATCCCACTCCTCCTCACACTCCCCTCCAATACCTCCTCACACTCCCCTCCAATACCTCCTCACACTCCTCTCCAATTCCTCACACTCCCCTCCAATCCCTCCTCACTCTCCTCTCCAAACGCTCCCCACTCTCCTCTCCAATCGGCCCTCACTCTCCGCTCCAATCGGCCCTCACTCTCTGCTCCAATCGGTCCTCACTCTCCGCTCCAATCGGCCCTCACTCTCCAACTCCTTCCTCCTCACTCTCCAACCCCTCGCTCCTTACTCTCCAACCCATCGCTCCTCACTCTCCAACACCTAGCTCCTCGCTCTCCAACCCCTAGATCCTCGCTCTCCAACCCCTAGCTCCTCGCTCTCCAACCCCTAGCTCCTTGCTCTCCAACCCCTAGCTCCTTGCTCTCCAACCCCTCGATCCTCGCTCTCCAACCCCTCGCTTCTCGCTCTCCAACCCCTTGCTCCTCGCTCTCCAACCCCTCGCTCCTTGCTCTCCAACTCCTCGTCCCTCGCTCTCCAACCCCTCGCTCCTCACTCTCCAACACCTCACTCCTCACTCTCCAACCCCTCGCTCCTCACTCTCCAACTCCTCACTCTCCAACCCCTCGCTCCTCACTCTCTAACTCCTCGCGCCTCACTCTCCAACCCCTTGCTCCTCTCCAATTTCTCGCTCTCCAACCCCAAGCCCCTCACTCTCCAACCCCTAGCTCCTCCCTCTCCAACTCCTCGCTCTCCAACCCCTCGCTCCTCACTCTCCAACCCCTCACTCGTCTCCAATTTCTCGCTCCTCTCCAACGCCTAGCCCCTGACTCTCCAACCCCTAGCTCCTCACTCCCAACCCCTAACTCCTCACTCTCCAACCCATAGCTCCTCACTCTCCAACCCCTAACTCCTCTCCAACCCCTCGCTCCTCTCCAACCCTCCTCATCGTCGTTGCAGCAGCATCCTATGCGAGTCTGTGATCACGTTCGTCGAGGGTCTCGTTCTCCCGTCTCGTTCTTTTTCTTGCTGCAGTCTCGTGGGGTCACCCGTGGGAATCCCACGGGCATGGATGTGTGTGACATTTCGACATATTGAGTTAGATGCTGCACCTGCACATTCAGTTATATAAAATGGTTACTGGCAATAATTGATCACATCCACAAATGATGTAATCCACACAATTTATGTACTTTACATAACGTTAATAGGAATACATACATGCCCGTGTAGATGGGAAATACAGCATAGCTCTGGGACTCCCTGCAAAACTCGACGGCAAAATGACGATACGACCGACAGGACGTTGGTTATCAGCAGCAACGTTCTGGACGTGGTCCAGTAGTCCTCTGTATTCCATGGCTCTAAGGGTTTCCTGATTTTGTTTGAAGTATTGCAGTCGATTTGCTTCTGCCTTGCAATATCCGTCGACAACATACTGCTGGAACAATTTCCCCGAAGAATGGATAGTGTTGAATTCATTTCGAATAGCCAGTCGGTAGGCATAGAATTCACGATGAGTTACCTTGTTTCGAACCGCAGTTTGTCGCTGGTGAGGCATGTTTATCATCCATCCAGGCTCGCCATGTGGAAAGAGAATGGGATATGTCATGGGATCAATGTGAGAGGAAAGTGGAGAGAGATTGTGTAAGCCCTGGTCATGCAAATGAACCTGGAAATCCCTGTTTGCAGGTGGTTCACCATCTTGTCCACTAACGAAGACAGCAGCAATTTCATCAGCAGTTGGTATGTTGTAACGTCTTTGGTCATCTGCACACAGTCGACGAAAATGCATTTCCAAGGTAGAAGGGAGGCGATCTTCAAGGACAGCTTTCCTGATTTCTTCCTGTTCACGCTCGAACATAGTCTTGTAACATGTGACATAAGGATTAACGTCAGATAGTATGTTGTGCAGTTCTGCCATCAATTCTTGCAAACATCTGTGATTCTCAGGTCGATTCATACGTTCCTTTGTAGCTTGAGCTGTATCCAAAATAAATAATTGTGCAAATTGTGCTTGTTCATGTACATGTGATGGATGTAATGGACCACAGCGATGGTAAATTTGACCGTGGATTTTGAAACAGTACGGTCCATTTCCTGGAGGAGATGAGATCTGAGCACCCATTGATGCAAAAGCTAATGCCGAATTGTAATTCCGGATATTGTCTCGGAAGTTGCGACATTTTCCATCGTCACCCTGATAAAGTTGTTGCAGTCGAGCAGGTACGGCAAATAGTGGAGGCAATTTAACTTTTCCCTTGGAACAACACAGTGTAAATCCATCCCCTTGTCCTGTTGATTCATTTGTGAAATGGTGTGCAGAACAGTACACACATGGTGACGTCATTGGACCGCATTTATGCTCTTGAACAATATTATCGGATACTTCGGCCGGATTCATTATGGCTGCGGTTGTATATGTTTGCTGAGCACTCCAACGTCTTTGTTGCTCAGCATGCCGTGCGAGTCTGTGTTGGCGTTCATCGACGGTCTCGTTCTCCCTCCTCATCGTTGTTGCAGCAGCATCCTGTGCGAGTCTGTGTTCACGTTCGTCGAGGGTCTCGTTCTCCCTCCTCATCGTTGTTGCAGCAGCATCCTGTGCGAGTCTGTGTTCACGTTCGTCGAGGGTCTCGTTCTCCCTCCTCATCGTTGTTGCAGCAGCATCCTGTGCGAGTCTGTGTTCACGTTCGTCGAGGGTCTCGTTCTCCCTCCTCATCGTTGTTGCAGCAGCATCCTGTGCGAGTCTGTGTTCACGTTCCTCAACTGTCTCGTTCTCACACCTCATCGTTGTTGCAGCAGCATCCTGTGCGAGTCTGTGTTCACGTTCGTCGAGGGTCTCGTTCTCCATCCTCATCGTTGTTGCAGCAGCATCCTGTGCGAGTCTGTGTTCACGTTCGTCGAGGGTCTCGTTCTCCCTCCTCATCGTTGTTGCAGCAGCATCCTGTGCGAGTCTGTGTTCACGTTCGTCGAGGGTCTCGTTCTCCCTCCTCATCGTTGTTGCAGCAGCATCCTGTGCGAGTCGGTGTTCACGTTCCTCAACTGTCTCGTTCTCCTGTCTCATTCGTTTTCTTGCTGCAACCTGTTCAAGTCTGCATTGACGTTCGTCGACGGACTCGTTCTCCCGTCTCATTCGTTTTCTGGCTGCATCCTGTTCAAGTCTGCATTGACGTTCGACGACGGACTCGTTCTCCCGTCTCATTCGTTTTCTGGCTGCATCCTGTTCAAGTCTGCATTGACGTTCGACGACGGACTCGTTCGCCCTTCTCATTCGTTTTCTAGCTGCATCCTGTTCAGGTCTGCGTTCTTCATCCATTTTGGAAATGGAAGTTTCCACGCACCGCATGAATTGTCACGATCCTCAATAGGAAGTGTCTCATAATTATCAAATGACAAATGGCAAGTAAATTACATTGTGAAAATTTAATATTTCAAATAGACCTATTTAAAGTGTATGCGCAAATAACTAATAAATAAAAAAACGAAGAAATATGTCTCGGTAATTTCCTGAACTCGGTAATTTCTCGGTAATTTTACTTCCGGCTAAAAATGTTGAATGAAATAAAAACGAAGAAATATATGTCGTTTTGTGACGACTGTCACCAAAGGTAAACGGTGAATTCACTCGGTTTATTCGGTTCGGCTCGGTTTAAAGAAAAAGCGATAATGTCGAAATGTTGACGTCTGTGTCATGTTGGGCGGTGTATGATACTTGTTGGCTGTTGGGCGGTGATATGGTGTATTTTTAAAAATATATCTCTGCGTTTTCCTGCGTTGCTGACACCGAGTCTAAAACCATGATGGTGAGTTATATTGGAGATAAAGGCGTGAGAGAGACTCAATGGCCTTGAAGTTACAGGCATTTGAGAATTCATTTCGTTCTATAAACGGCAACTTTCATCGGATTTTCTTCTCGTTTTTTTTCAACCGAGTCTAAAACTATGTTAGCGACTGTGAAAAATGAAATGATATATCGAATTTAAAATAGATATCGACACATTGCCGTCGGTGTCATGTTGGGCGGTGTATGATACACCATGACGCGATTTTAAAAAATATATCTCTGCATTTTCCCGCGTGTGTGGAATGTTTGTGGAAAATTAAAGATTTCAAATAAACCTATTTAAAGTGTATGCGCACATAACTAATAAAAAAAACGAAGAAATATCTCTCGGTAATTTCCTGAAACATATTTTACTTCCGGCTAATATGTTGAATGAAATAAAAACGAAGAAATATATGTCGGCATCATTGTTGACGTTTTTGTGACGACTATCATCAAACGAAATAGTAATATATCATAACGGAAAAGCAAAAGCGAATTTTTAATATATATCGACAAATTGCCGGCGGTGTCATGTTGGGCGGTGTATGATACACCATGACGCGATTTTAAAAAATATATCTCTGCATTTTCCCGCGTGTGTGGATTGTTCTCAATTATTGCTGACACCGAGTCTAAAAGTAAAACCATCGATAAAATGAAATCATATGGTGAGTTAGATTGGAGATAAAGGCGTGAGAGAGACTCAATGGCCTTGAAGTTACAGGCCTTTGAGAATTCATTTCGTTCTATAAACGGCAACTTTCATCGGATTTTCTTCCCGTTTTTTTTCAACCGAGTCTAAAACTATGTTAGCGACTGTGAAAAATGAAATGATTTATCGAATTTGATTTGAAATAAAACTGGGGGAGAGCAAGATACCACGGGCCTACAAAACAGGACTCAAAGCTATGCGAGTTAATAAAATGGTGGATATCTATCTATATTATAATAGCCGTAGATGATTCTGTCTGTCTGTCTGTCTATCTGTTGGGTGTCTGTCCGGGGTGTGGCTTACTCGGTTTGCAGAGTAGCTCCACCCATAGCTCCACCCATTCTGGGAGTGGCTATAAACAAATATCCACCATTTTATTAACTCGCATAGCTTTGAGTCCTGTTTTGTAGGCCCGTGGTGTCTTGCTCTCCCCCAGTTTTATTTCAAATCAAATTCGATAAATCATTTCATTTTTCACAGTCGCTAACATAGTTTTAGACTCGGTTGAAAAAAAACGGGAAGAAAATCCGATGAAAGTTGCCGTTTATAGAACGAAATGAATTCTCAAAGGCCTGTAACTTCAAGGCCATTGAGTCTCTCTCACGCCTTTATCTCCAATCTAACTCACCATATGATTTCATTTTTATCGATGGTTTTACTTTTAGACTCGGTGTCAGCAATAATTGAGAACAATCCACACACGCGGGAAAATGCAGAGATATATATTTTAAAATCGCGTCATGGTGTATCATACACCGCCCAACATGGCACCGCCGGCAATGTGTCGATATATATTAAAAATTCGCTTTTGCTTTTCCGTTATGATATATTACTATTTCGTTTGATGATAGTCGTCACAAAAACGTCAACAATGATGCCGACATATATTTCTTCGTTTTTATTTCATTCAACATATTAGCCGGAAGTAAAATATGTTTCAGGAAATTACCGAGAGATATTTCTTCGTTTTTTTTATTAGTTATGTGCGCATACACTTTAAATAGGTTTATTTGAAATCTTTAATTTTCCACAAACATTCCACACACGCGGGAAAATGCAGAGATATATTTTTTAAAATCGCGTCATGGTGTATCATACACCGCCCAACATGACACCGACGGCAATGTGTCGATATCTATTTTAAATTCGATATATCATTTCATTTTTCACAGTCGCTAACATAGTTTTAGACTCGGTTGAAAAAAAACGAGAAGAAAATCCGATGAAAGTTGCCGTTTATAGAACGAAATGAATTCTCAAATGCCTGTAACTTCAAGGCCATTGAGTCTCTCTCACGCCTTTATCTCCAATCTAACTCACCATATGATTTCATTTTTATCGATGGTTTTAGAGTCGGTGTCAGCAATAATTGAGAACATTCCACACACGCGGGAAAATGCAGATATATTTTTTAAAATCGCGTCATGGTGTATCATACACCGCCTAACATGACACCGACGGCAACGTGTCGATACATATTAAAAATTCGATATATCATTTCATTTTTCACAGTCGCTAACATAGTTTTCGACTCGGTTGAAAAAAAACGGGAAGGAAATCCAATGAAAGTTGCCGTTTATAGAACGAAATGAATTCTCAAACGCCTGTAACTTCAACTTCAAGGCCATTGAGTCTCTCTCACGCCTTTATCTCCAATCTAACTCACCATATGATTTCATTTTTATCGATGGTTTTGGACTCGGTGTCAGCAATAATTGAGAACATTCCACACACGCGGGAAAATGCAGAGATATATTTTTAAAAATCGCGTCATGGTGTATCATACACCGCCCAACATGACACCGACGGCAACGTGTCGATATATATTAAAAATTCGCTTTTGCTTTTCCGTTAAGATATATTACTTTTTCGTTTGATGACAGTCGTCACAAAAACGTCAACAATGATGCCGACATATATTTCTTCGTTTTTATTTAATTCAACATTATTAGCCGGAAGTAAAATATGTTTCAGGAAATTACCGAGAGATATTTCTTCGTTTTTTTAAATTAGTTATGTGCGAATACACTTTAAATAGGTTTATTTGAAATCTTTAATTTTCCACAATATAATTTACTTGCCATTTATCATTTGATGATTACGAGACAAATTCCTCTTGAGGATCGTGACAATTCATGCGCTGCGTGGAAACTTCTATTTCCAAAATGAATGAGACGATCGATGAAGAACGCAGACTTGAACAGGATGCAGCAAGAAAACGAATGAGACGGGCGAACGAGTCCATCGACGAACGTCAATGCAAACTTGCGGGGTCACCCGTGGGAATCCCACGGGCATGGATGTGTGTGACATTTCGACATATTGAGTTAGATGCTGCACATTCATTTTTACAAAATGGTTACTGGCAAGTCATCAGATCCAGAAATGGTGTAAAAACCACCGTTTAGAGGCCATTTTTCCCCGCAAAGCGGGGGTTGGCCTTTTCGGGGACCGTGGTAGTTGTTGTTTTTTTGTCCCCTTTTTGAAGCAATGTTTTACGGCCGGATGCCCTTCCTGACGCCAACCCTTTTTGCCGCCTTCAACGACAAACAGGGAATTACCAGTGAACTGGTACTCAATTAGCCGACCTCGGAAGGATGACAGGCTGAGTCAACCCCCCTGGCATTAATTCGGCGATCGACCGAGATTCGAACCCAGGATCCTAAGCCGGCACCCTAGCCGCTAGCCCAACACCAGAAATGGTGTCATGAACACAATTTATTTACGCACAAGCACAAAAGCAAGACGGGCCGATTTCCGATTCCGACGGGCCGACGGGCGAGACGGGCCGATTTCCGATTCCGACGGGCCGATTTGGAGCAAGAAAAAGAACGAGACGGGAGCAAAAGGAGAGAAACGAGACGGGGAAAGCCGATTGGAGAGGCGAGTGAGGCGCGATTGGAGAGGAGTGTGAGGCGCGATTGGAGAGGAGTGTGAGGCACGATTGGAGAGGAGTGTGAGGCGTGATTGGAGAGGAGTGTGAGGCACGATTGGAGAGGAGTGATTGGAGGGGAGTGTGAGGCACGATTGGAGAGGAGTGTGAGGCACGATTGGAGAGGAGTGTGAGGCGCGATTGGAGAGGAGTGTGAGGCGCGATTGGAGAGGAGTGTGAGGGGCGATTGGAGAGGCGTGTGAAGGATTGGAGAGGAGAGGAGTGTGAGGGATTGGAGAGGTGAGGGATTGGAAAGGAGAGGGATGTGAGGGTTTGGAGAGGAGAGGAGTGCTAGGTGGAGAGAGGAGAGTGTCAGGTGGAGACAGGAGAGTGTCAGGTGGAGACAGGAGAGTGTCAGGTGGAGAGGAGTGAGGGGTCACATATTATGTGAAATAACTAAATTCACACCATTTCTGGATCTGATGACTTGCCAGTAACCATTTTGTAAAAATGAATGTGCAGCATATAACTCAATATGTCGAAATGTCACACACATCCATGCCCATTCTGGGAGTGGCTATAAACAAATATCCACCATTTTATTAACTCGCATAGCTTTGAGTCCTGTTTTGTAGGCCCGTGGTGTCTTGCTCTCCCCCAGTTTTATTTCAAATCAAATTCGATAAATCATTTCATTTTTCACAGTCGCTAACATAGTTTTAGACTCGGTTGAAAAAAAACGGGAAGAAAATCCGATGAAAGTTGCCGTTTATAGAACGAAATGAATTCTCAAAGGCCTGTAACTTCAAGGCCATTGAGTCTCTCTCACGCCTTTATCTCCAATCTAACTCACCATATGATTTCATTTTTATCGATGGTTTTACTTTTAGACTCGGTGTCAGCAATAATTGAGAACAATCCACACACGCGGGAAAATGCAGAGATATATTTTTTAAAATCGCGTCATGGTGTATCATACACCGCCCAACATGACACCGCCGGCAATGTGTCGATATATATTAAAAATTCGCTTTTGCTTTTCCGTTATGATATATTACTATTTCGTTTGATGATAGTCGTCACAAAAACGTCAACAATGATGCCGACATATATTTCTTCGTTTTTATTTCATTCAACATATTAGCCGGAAGTAAAATATGTTTCAGGAAATTACCGAGAGATATTTCTTCGTTTTTTTTATTAGTTATGTGCGCATACACTTTAAATAGGTTTATTTGAAATCTTTAATTTTCCACAAACATTCCACACACGCGGGAAAATGCAGAGATATATATTTTAAAATCGCGTCATGGTGTATCATACACCGCCCAACATGACACCGACGGCAATGTGTCGATATCTATTTTAAATTCGATATATCATTTCATTTTTCACAGTCGCTAACATAGTTTTAGACTCGGTTGAAAAAAAACGAGAAGAAAATCCGATGAAAGTTGCCGTTTATAGAACGAAATGAATTCTCAAATGCCTGTAACTTCAAGGCCATTGAGTCTCTCTCACGCCTTTAGGCAAGATAAAAAAAATGAGTTGGTGATCGTCCTTTTTTCTCAAAAGTTCGGGTCGGGAGGGAGGTTTTTATTTTTATTTTTTATTTTTTTTTCCTACTTTCCATTGAGTTTTGTTGACATGGAAAAATATGAAATAAAGACTCCTTTCTCCTCAAAATGATTTAATTTCTTCATTCATCTCACAGATTTACAGACATTGCCCAAATCTCTATGAAACACAGTGTTTGTGTGATTTTGGATGATGTTGAATGTCCTAGCTGAGCTTGGTAGTGAAAGGGCAAGACACCTGTACATGTATATACACCATGACATCGGAAAAACAGATAAACACCATGCCCTTGGCACCTTGGCACCCAAGTACAAAAAGCATCATCACGGGCAGCATTCATGAGGACACTAAAAACAGTTGGTCGACTATCGGGTTCCATCCTGTGATCCGTGGCCGTGTCTGCAGCCAACACAAATTTGAGAAATGAGCCAAGAGTCTTTGTCACATCAGAAACTTTGCAAGCTGGTGAAACTTTCGTCATGTCAGTTTTACTGGGGCCGGCGAATACTTTGACAAAAGTACCGCGTGTATCGTCAGGCAATGGCTCCCTATCCCCATCATACTTGCCGTCTGAGAACTCTGCATAGAAGTCCGAGGTTGTAACATCCAACTCGATATTGCACGCAAACCAGTCCTTCACCGTCTTGGAAGAGCCCTCACGGGCTATTGATGCGATCACAATAGGCATTTCAAGCCGATTCTATCACGAATCGATACAGATTTCAGCGGGAAAAATCTCACACAATAGCCGCCATGAATGGCTAACGTAAAATGGGTGAAGTTGCCTGAGGCACTTGCGACGCTCTGCGCAGCACGCACTGCGCATGCGATGCAGAACGGCGCCAAATTTGACTGAAAAGATCGTTTTTGAATGATTTTTTTCAAAATAAAAAATAAAAAAAGTTTCGGGTCGGGTGTGTTTCGTAGGGTCGGGCGGGGACGATCACCAACTCATTTTTTTTATCTTGCCTTATCTCCAATCTAACTCACCATATGATTTCATTTTTATCGATGGTTTTAGAGTCGGTGTCAGCAATAATTGAGAACATTCCACACACGCGGGAAAATGCAGATATATTTTTTAAAATCGCGTCATGGTGTATCATACACCGCCTAACATGACACCGACGGCAACGTGTCGATACATATTAAAAATTCGATATATCATTTCATTTTTCACAGTCGCTAACATAGTTTTCGACTCGGTTGAAAAAAAACGGGAAGGAAATCCAATGAAAGTTGCCGTTTATAGAACGAAATGAATTCTCAAACGCCTGTAACTTCAACTTCAAGGCCATTGAGTCTCTCTCACGCCTTTATCTCCAATCTAACTCACCATATGATTTCATTTTTATCGATGGTTTTGGACTCGGTGTCAGCAATAATTGAGAACATTCCACACACGCGGGAAAATGCAGAGATATATTTTTAAAAATCGCGTCATGGTGTATCATACACCGCCCAACATGACACCGACGGCAACGTGTCGATATATATTAAAAATTCGCTTTTGCTTTTCCGTTAAGATATATTACTTTTTCGTTTGATGACAGTCGTCACAAAAACGTCAACAATGATGCCGACATATATTTCTTCGTTTTTATTTAATTCAACATTATTAGCCGGAAGTAAAATATGTTTCAGGAAATTACCGAGAGATATTTCTTCGTTTTTTAAAATTAGTTATGTGCGAATACACTTTAAATAGGTTTATTTGAAATCTTTAATTTTCCACAATATAATTTACTTGCCATTTATCATTTGATGATTACGAGACAAATTCCTCTTGAGGATCGTGACAATTCATGCGCTGCGTGGAAACTTCTATTTCCAAAATGAATGAGACGATCGATGAAGAACGCAGACTTGAACAGGATGCAGCAAGAAAACGAATGAGACGGGCGAACGAGTCCATCGACGAACGTCAATGCAAACTTGCGGGGTCACCCGTGGGAATCCCACGGGCATGGATGTGTGTGACATTTCGACATATTGAGTTAGATGCTGCACATTCATTTTTACAAAATGGTTACTGGCCAGTCATCAGATCCAGAAATGGTGTAAAAACCACCGTTTAGAGGCCATTTTTCCCCGCAAAGCGGGGGTTGGCCTTTTCGGGGACCGTGGTAGTTGTTGTTTTTTTGTCCCCTTTTTGAAGCAATGTTTTACGGCCGGATGCCCTTCCTGACGCCAACCCTTTTTGCCGCCTTCAACGACAAACAGGGAATTACCAGTGAACTGGTACTCAATTAGCCGACCTCGGAAGGATGACAGGCTGAGTCAACCCCCCTGGCATTAATTCGGCGATCGACCGAGATTCGAACCCAGGATCCTAAGCCGGCACCCTAGCCGCTAGCCCAACACCAGAAATGGTGTCATGAACACAATTTATTTACGCACAAGCACAAAAGCAAGACGGGCCGATTTCCGATTCCGACGGGCCGACGGGCGAGACGGGCCGATTTCCGATTCCGACGGGCCGATTTGGAGCAAGAAAAAGAACGAGACGGGAGAAAAAGGAGAGAAACGAGACGGGGAAAGCCGATTGGAGAGGCGAGTGAGGCGCGATTGGAGAGGAGTGTGAGGCGCGATTGGAGAGGAGTGTGAGGCACGATTGGAGAGGAGTGTGAGGCGTGATTGGAGAGGAGTGTGAGGCACGATTGGAGAGGAGTGATTGGAGGGGAGTGTGAGGCACGATTGGAGAGGAGTGTGAGGCACGATTGGAGAGGAGTGTGAGGCGCGATTGGAGAGGAGTGTGAGGCGCGATTGGAGAGGAGTGTGAGGCGCGATTGGAGAGGCGTGTGAAGGATTGCAGAGGAGAGGAGTGTGAGGGATTGGAGAGGTGAGGGATTGGAAAGGAGAGGGATGTGAGGGTTTGGAGAGGAGAGGAGTGCTAGGTGGAGAGAGGAGAGTGTCAGGTGGAGACAGGAGAGTGTCAGGTGGAGACAGGAGAGTGTCAGGTGGAGAGGAGTGAGGGGTCACATATTATGTGAAATAACTAAATTCACACCATTTCTGGATCTGATGACTTGCCAGTAACCATTTTGTAAAAATGAATGTGCAGCATATAACTCAATATGTCGAAATGTCACACACATCCATGCCCGTGGGATTCCCACGGGTGACCCCGCTAGTCTATCTATAATTCCACTAATCTCTGTGTGTATGTTTGTTTGTATGTTTGTCTGTGACCGCTGTTTCTCGACAACTACCGGTCCGATATACTTGAAACTTGCCAGGTATATTGCTGGGGACCCGAGGATGTGCCTTTTCAAGGTTTTAAATTAATCGCAGAAGTAGTTACCGAGCTATGTCCAAAAAACGATTCAACCAATCAGAGAGCAGCGAGCTATCACGTGTGCCGAACGTGGCGAACAGACTCTGCCTCGGATGGCACATTTGAGAGCGTATTCATTTATTTCCCGTCGGCAAACTATGTTGCCGTTAAACTATGTTTTAAAACTAATTAAAACTACTATCTATAATTCCACGGGTCCGATAAAAAACACCGTACTCGCAAGCCGTTCGTTTTGGACCAAACCATTTCATGTAAATAGAGGGGGGGGATTGTCACCGTACTCGCAAGCCGTTCGCTTTGGACCAAACCATTTCATGTAAATAGAGGGGGGGGGATATAATTTTAGATATATATATAGTACGGGCATGCCCTAGTTTTTTAAATGACGGGATAACACAGTAATTGTGATGGCAAATATACGCAAAGAAATGACGATCGCTCATCATCGACGAACTAACGAAACTGCGTCGAAATGAAATTCCATTTCAATGCAACTATTGGAACCGGCAGCCAACAGAACCCTTCATTGTGAGGTCACCAATGGGCGTGACTGCGTGACGTCACAGAACAACAGTTGCTCCTCGCATTTGAAACATTGCTTCAAGATGGCGAGCACGTGTTTCTTTCTCGTTGCTTCGCTTCGCTGTTTCATACTGCACTTCAACCTCGGTTATCTGGTACTACTTCAACACGTGAGCTTTGAACGAGTGGGAAGATTTGCGTGTACGTTTTAACTGGTTTGAAGGTGCGGTTCGACAACCTTCCATGTGCACGGGGACATGCACAGCTGCTCGTTTCCACCTCGCTGGAGCTGAGTTACTCTGAACCGAATCGGCCTGTTTGTGTGTGTCCGTGTGTGTCAATGTGTGCGACGTTGGATGTTATCTACACATGCGGCTTGCAGAGGTGCAATGGATTCTTGCCAGGTCGCGATATATCCACGTGTGTGTGTGTGTGTGTGTGTGTGTGTGTGTGTGTGTGTGTGTGTGTGTGTGTGTGTGTGTGTGTGTGTGTGCGTGCGCCATGTTCTTTGTGTACTTATGCTTGAGCGTTCTGATGTGGAATGTGATACACCCGAATGATCGTTGTGACCTCCTCAGTTCGTTAGGCTTTCAATGTTTTTGACAGACACCATCCTCAGGTGTGTAGAGAGAAGCTGAATAGGTCCTTCCACGGCATGGCTTTCCAAATGAACAAGAGACACAACGATAACATTGTAACAAAGTATATAACATTGAATACTAATAACATTAACACCAATAATAAGAGTAACATCATTTGGCAATAATAACGAACCAACAATCCTCCCAGGCCTGCCCAACCTCATGATTGGTGCAATTTAGCAGAAATGCGTACATAATATATAGACGGTCCTGAAGACATTCGTTACATCGGCCAAAGGGTTAGACCTGCTCGGAAATGCCTGGTCACCATGCTGAGAATATTTTTAAAATGACGGGATAACACAGTAATTGTGATGGCAAATATACGCAAAGAAATGACGACCGCTCATTATCGACGAGCTAACGAAACTTAGTCGAAATGAAATTCCATTTCAATGCGACTATTAGAACCGACAGCCAACAGAACCCTTCATTGTGAGGTCACCAATGGGCGTGATTGCACGACTGTGTGAAGTCACAGAACGACAGTTCCTTATCGCATTTGGAACATTGCTTCAAGATGGCAAGCACGTGTTTCTTTCTCGTTGCTTCGCTTCGCTGTTTCATACTGTATTTCAACCTCGTTTACCTGGTGCTACTTCAACAGGTGAGTTTTGAACGAGTAGGAAGATTTGCGTGTACGTTTTAACTGGTTTGAAGGTGCGGTTCGACAACCTTCCATGTGCATGGGGACATGCACAGCTGCTCGTTTCCACCTCGCTGGAGCTGAGTTACTCTGAACCGAATGGGCCTGTTTGTGTGTGTCCGTGTGTGTCAATGTTTGCGACGTTGGTTGTTATCTACACATGCGGCTTGCAGAGGTGCAACGGATTCCTGCCAGGTCGCGATATATCCACGTGTGTGTTTGTGTGTGTGTGTGTGTGTGTGTGTGTGTGCGTGCGCCATGTTCTTTGTGTACTTATGCTTGAGCGTTCTGATGTGGAATGTGATACAACCGAATGATCGTTGTGACCTCCTCAGTTCGTTAGACTTTCAATGTTCTTGACAGACACCATCCTCAGGTGTGTAGAGAGAAGCTGAATAGGTCCTTCCATGGCATGGCTTTCCAAATGAACAAGAGACACAACGATAACATTGTAACAAAGTATAAAACAATTAATACTAATAACATTAACACCAATAATAAGAGTAACATCATTTGGCAATAATAACGAACCAACAATCCTCCCAGGCCTGCCCAGCCCAACCTCATGATTGGTCCAATTTAGCAGAAATGAGTACATAATATATAGACGGTCCTGAAGACATTCGTTACATCGGCCAGAGGGTTAGACCTGCTCGGAAATGCCTGGTCACCATGCTGAGAATATTTTTAAAATGACGGGATAACACAGTAATTGTGATGGCAAATATACGCAAAGAAATGACGACAGCTCATCATCGACGAGCTAATGAAACTTAGTCGAAATGAAATTCCATTTCAATGCGACTGTTAGAACCGACAGCCAACAGAACCCTTCATTGTGAGGTCACCAATGGGCGTGACTGCACGACTGTGTGACGTCACAGAACGACAGTTCCTTATCGCATTTGAAACATTGCTTCAAGATGGCGAGCACGTGTTTCTTTCTCGTTGCTTCGCTTCGCTGTTTCATTCTGCACTTCAACCTCGGTTACCTGGTACTACTTCAACACGTGAGCTTTGAACGAGTGGGAAGATTTGCGTGTACGTTTTACCTGGTTTGAAGGTGCGGTTCGACAACCTTCCATGTGCACGGGGACATGCATAGCTGCTCGTTCCCACCTCGCTGGAGCTGAGTTACTCTGAACCGAAAGGGCCTGTTTGTGTGTGTCCGTGTGTGTCAATGTTTGCAACGTTGGTTGTTATCTCTACATGCGGCTTGCAGAGGTGCAACGGATTCCTGCCAGGTCGCGATATGTGTGTGTGTGTGTGTGTGTGTGTGTGTGTGTGTGTGTGTGTGTGTGTGCGCGTACGTGCGCCATGTTCTTTGTGTACTTATGCTTGAGCGTTCTGATGTGGAATGTGATACAACCGAATGATCGTTGTGACCTCCTCAGTTCGTTAGGCTTTCAATGTTTTTGACAGACACCATCCTCAGGTGTGGAGAGAGAAGCTGAATAGGTCCTTCCATGGCATGGCTTTCCAAATGAACAAGAGACACAACGATAACATTGTAACAAAGTATATAACAATTAATACTAATAACATTAACACCAATAATAAGAGTAACATCATTTGGCAATAATAACGAACCAACAATCCTCCCAGGCCTGCCCAACATCATGATTGGTTCAATTTAGCAGAAATGCGTACATAATATATAGACGGCCCTGAAGACATTCGTTACATCGGCCAGAGGGTTAGTCCGGCTCGGAAATGCCTGGTCACCATGCTGAGAATATTAAAAATATGACGGAATAACACGATAACACAGTAATTGTGATGGCAAATATACGCAAAGAAATGACGACCGCTCATTATCGACGAGCTAACGAAACTTAGTCGAAATGAAATTCCATTTCAATGCGACTATTAGAACCGACAGCCAACAGAACCCTTCATTGTGAGGTCACCAATGGGCGTGACTGCACGACTGTGTGACGTCACAGAACGACAGTTCCTTATCGCATTTGGAACATTGCTTCAAGATGGCGAGCACGTGTTTCTTTCTCGTTGCTTCGCTTCGCTGTTTCATACTGTATTTCAACCTCGTTTACCTGGTGCTACTTCAACAGGTGAGTTTTGAACGAGTGGGAAGATTTGCGTGTACGTTTTAACTGGTTTGAAGGTGCGGTTCGACAACCTTCCATGTGCATGGGGACATGCACAGCTGCTCGTTTCCACCTCGCTGGAGCTGAGTTACTCTGAACCGAATGGGCCTGTTTGTGTGTGTCCGTGTGTGTCAATGTTTGGGACGTTGGTTGTTATCTACACATGCGGCTTGCAGAGGTGCAACGGATTCCTGCCAGGTCGCGATATATCCACGTGTGTGTGCGTGTGTGTGTGTGTGTGTGTGTGTGTGTGCGCCATGTTCTTTGTGTACTTTTGCTTGAGCGTTCTGATGTGGAATTTGATTCAACCGAATGATCGTTGTGACCTCCTCAGTTCGTTAGGCTTTCAATGTTCTTGACAGACACCATCCTCAGGTGTGTAGAGAGAAGCTGAATAGGTCCTTCCATGGCATGGCTTTCCAAATGAACAAGAGACACAACGATAACATTGTAACAAGGTATATAACAATTAATACTAATAACATTAACACCAATAATAAGAGTAACATCATTTGGCAATAATAACGAACCAACAATCCTCCCAGGCCTGCCCAACCTCATGATTGGTCCAATTTAGCAGAAATGCGTACATAATATTGTTACGTATCGTGGTTTAGGATGTTATGATGGGCCGAGCGGATGGTCCAACCGCGACCGTTACAGGATCCCCAATTGGCCCGATTCCACCCGACGTTGACCAGATCGCACCACAGATATTCAATCGGGAAACCTCTAAAGCGACCGAAAGAGAAGGAAAAAGAGAAGAAGACAGAGTACGGAGGAAGAACAGATTTATTATACACACACAAGCAAAAAGAAAGAGCGACCAAAATTATTTACAGCAATGGATGGAAGAAGCAGTCACACAGTGCATCGTTAGCTTATACTATTCAATTTACTTAACCCCAGGACAACGATTAGGACAGACGACGTTCACACTTACACGGGGGATATTGCAGGCAGGTATGGCTTGAGGTGGATTGCTGGAGAGGGAGGCAGGGTCGGAGGCAGCAGCTCTCAATTCTTCGCGTTTTTGGTGGGAAAACCCTCCGTCGCGTATCCGCTGCCGATGCTGTAGACGTCACGCGCTGGCTCGGTCACACCTGCTCCTCTCCTTCTGGTGGAGCCGTCTCCCTCCTTTCAGCGCGTCTCTCCAAAGCTGGTTTCCTCTCCGAGTACCTCTCCTCTTTGGCTTGGAGCGTCTCGCATCTCACCGCTCACAGCTCAGCTCACAGCTCCTCTCGTATGTCGCCTCTTCGCTCATCTCCTGAAGCAGTCCCTTCCAGTCCCTTTTATTACTCCGGGCGGAATCAAGCCGCCGGCTGTGAGGGCACGCCTACCGGGTCGCTAACCGCGGTGCTGGTTGGCTGTTCGATTCCTCTTCTGATCATGACGACGTGCCACGCCTGTGAGTTGGCGGCTCCTACCCCCCTCTTCTCCGAGATTAGCACATGGGCAATGGCGGCTTGCGGGATTGAACACCACTCGCGCCGCTTTTGAAAGGAACTTTGGAGAGCGGAAATGATTGGGGAAATTGGAAGGGCCTACGCTTATTTCGTTTGATACAATGCAGAGTCAATCTAGTGGGAAACACATATTTAACCTACATAGAATAAGGAAATAAACTATTTAAAAAGATATATCGTGGCCTGTGTGTAAGTTTCATGGAATTAACTAGGAGGACGGCTGCGACTATTATTTACATTACCAGGGTGTTACACACAACAAAACCATACTTTTCACATTCGTTACACTTCCTCCAAAATTGTTACACTTCTCAAAAACCGTTACACTTCTCAAATTCGTTACACTTCTCAAAACCGTTACACTGCACCCTCCTTTCTTCAGGCCCGTACTCGGGCCTACAAAACTTTAACTTAGTGTGACACGTAGGTGTAATTCCCTCTACAATTAACCTGACCCTGAGTGTGACAATCTTAAAACACAAATAAATATGTCCCCCTGCTGCATTGCACCCTGTCTAACAGATTTGCGCCCACAGGATAACCGAATTACGGAATTGGTCTCAAACTATACATTTACGGTGGGGAGCATTATTTACAATGACGTTATTTCTTATTTACAACGCAACCCAGGACCTGTGTTTTTTTTTTCTTTTTAGGGAACAAGAAAAAGAAATTCCTGTTGGGAGGGAGGAGACAGCACGCATTGCATCGATGCACCAGTACCAATACCACCAAAGCACCCAAAAGCACCAAAAGCACCGCAAAGCACCAAAAGCACCACAACGCACCAAAAGCACCACTCGGTGCACAGTCACCACGGTTTATAATAAACACAATGAAACAACTGGTGGTGGTCTTCTCTTTCTCTGCTGGGCCGATGTTCTTCCCGACGTCTTCTAGCTTCATGCGGCCTACTTGGAAATAATAAAAAGCACAACTTGTGTTCGTTTTTATTTAGGGCCTCAGGGGCCAACTAAGGGTGGTCCACCTGTTTGGCATAGGTGCCACCTTACCGAGGTCCGCAAGCAAGATTCCCTGGCCACTATGGCCGGTCTCCAACAGAGGTGCCCTGCCCCAGAACCTGGGGTCCATCAAGTGGTACTTGGCCGCAGAACAGCGGTCCATAAAGTGGTACATCAACGCAATGCATGCTGGTTCTGGGAATCTCGTGCGCACAATGGCCACCTCACGCACGCTCCCCTCGGCACCCAATGGCGCACAGGTCATGTGGGAGACAAAAGAGACAATTGAGCGAGGGGTAAGGTCACAAGGGTACACGTCAATAAGGCAATGCAAGGCGAAATGCGTACGGAGGGCGAAGTGAGAAAGCTCGTCCCTACCGTACGTCACCCCCCTGTCACCTACACTACCCTTGCCCTTACCCCATATGTACAAAATCTACACATTACCAATTCGTCACTACTGTCACGTCTTCCCCATATTTCCCCTATACCAAATTCGTCTCCACAATCCCTTGACTTCAAAATTTGCCATCACCAATTCATCATCAATCCTCATAAGGAGGGAGAGATGGAATTACGCACAATGTCACACCCACGTCATGATGCGTCTCACAATCCAAACATTTGCATCATAAAAAATAATAAAACATGGCATGGTGTGGAGTTACCTCATCTCAGGTGAGTGGATGCAGATGGTGCGAGGAGACTTCATCCTAACTACTTTCTAAATGATTTTAACACACTTTACACTACCCGGGGTCTCTCCCTGCCAATCCATTGACCAACTTACACTATGGGTTCTAATAACCAATTCCCATTGACCAAACTGTGGTGCTTCTCAATTTGGGGTCTCACTCCCCCGATTCATCTCCCGGTGCCCTCGCACAATTTCTGGGCTGTGACGTGTAGCTCTCCCAGCAGGTCTACCCACCTGCACACCTCCACCACTGCAGTTGCCACCCGAGCTTACCTAGCTCCTCACCCTAACCTAACTAACTGGGGACAGCCCCTCCTGGCTCTGTCACCCCACTCGGTGCCCTCTGGCACTGGGCTACCCGGGTCCGTCCTCCGGATCCTCAGGCCCCATCCACAACAACTACTACCGGCTCCCAGAGCCCACCTGCGGCCTCACCTGGCCGACATCCTCACAGTGGTGGAGCGCCCAACCAACTACACACACTAACAGGCTACACACCCAGCCATTTCCACAACACTAATGCACCCATCCAAAGACCATTCTTTCACCTGCACCACAGATGCCAATATCCAACCACAATTTACCTGTACCCTCTACCTAACACTTACACTACCCGCCCCGGGTATCCGTGATGGGGGTCCACTCTTCCCCCATTCACACCTTCGCACCATCCACTCCACTCCACAATTTCCACCATACTCACTCCACGACCATCCATTCCAATACTCCATTTATTCCACACTACCATTCTCCATACCTGCTGTTGCACACCTGTGCCCTCACACCTGGTGCCACCTGCACCCTCCTTTCTTCCTGGACCATTTGGTCATCACAATACACATCATCATCACTCACTCATACACTGCTCCATACACCTGTTCAGTTGCACACCTGTGCAATCACACCTGTTCAATCCTCAAACACACGGCATCATCTCATCTAACTACTCCCCTCTGAAACTTGCGCTTCCCAGTCGTCCCTTTAAACTATTGCGCTCCCACGTCATTATCATCCACACTAAACTACCTGCGTCCCCACTACAGGTATCAGTCACTAACTAAACTTAACGTTACCTAATGTCATCTTCGCTAGATCCCTACACACGATATATCCTAACCCACCCGGGCAAGTTTTCACTGCCATCAACCCCATAAACCTAGTGCTCCTTTGCCCCCCACCTGTGAGGGATGACAGAGTTGCCATCCCACCACATGGGGAGGTCCTCCTATCAATTTCGCTCGTCCAAATCCAACAAATCAAAAATTTGTCATTTCATCTGCCAATCACCGTACCATCACCAAATTTTGCTTTTTTTTCTAATTTCGGGGCCAAAACACTATCCTCATCACCCGTCTACTTATTAGGTCCTCTCGGTGCGCCAATTCCCTTCTAAAGCTCGGCTTCGTACAGCCGAGCAATGAACGCGGGTTCTTTGGTGCCGGCGGCTGGATGCGTCCGGCACTCGGTGCAGGGACGGGGGCTTACCCGGGCCGAGATCCCACGCACCACCTCGGCGTGGAGCCATCCAATGTCCCGATCTCGACCTGCCGGCACGTCTCAACAAAAAGTGGTCGCCATGACGACCCTTCCCATCGAGCTGCCCGCTCCGCCTAGTGGAGCACGGACGCGGCCGTTCCAAGCGAGGCACAGCGTGGATCGCGTACGGCGGTTCTTTCGAAACTGCCGTGGTTCGGATCCCCGCTGGTCCTCGCGGCATGCGAAGCTGCCCGACGCGCACCGAGGGCCCGATTCGGCTATAAGTCGTTCTAACCTCTAACCCGGTTACCGTCGATGCTTCACCCGCATGCTTACATGCATACGCTACCCCTTTCTTGCTCATACCTCCAGCTGTTCCCATGCTCCTCGTACCTTTCCTTACACACCTCGGTACACTCATTCCGCTCACCGACTTGGTCACACACCTGACCACCGAACACTTTGGCACACATTCGTCGCTCGCACACCTCACCAACACACCTCTTCGCGCCCCCTCCTCGGTCACCTCCTCTGTGACAATCACAGGTGTGCTCTCACCCGCACACCCAACCACGTGCCTCACGACCAACTCAAGTGTGCATTCCCACACACGCTCTACCATTCCAGGTGTGCATCCTTCCATTCCAGGTGTACATCCTCGCTCACCTGTCATAACCAACTCACGCTCCGTGTCACTCTCACTACTCTCACCTCCACTCTCGGTCGCGCACTCACCCTTACTCTTGACAGCACACTCTTTCCTCATGCACCCGTCCGTTACACACCTTTCTCGCGCACACTCTTGCGCACACTTTTCCGTTACTTCCTCCGTAACACTCACCACACCGCGCTTCCATGTACCCCCTCGCACACGCGCTATGACCGACTCACTCTCGACAGCACACTCACTCCTTGGCGTGCACTTTTTCCTCACACACCCCATGGTCGGACATTCTCGCACACCTCGTTTTTCGCACACCAGACCTGTCGCACACTTCACCAACGGCCTCTCACGAACACCCGGGTCTAAATCAACCCCCAAGCCGACTGAAGCTTTCCTCACATCATATACATTGCCGAATATTTCGCCACTCACCTTGGCACCTCGTCTCCGCACCTCTTTTGCCACCTGCAAACTCTTTATTTGGTTAGTGAGCAGCACATCACGATTCGAGCACAGACCTTGTACCAATTCCATTACTTCCTCCTTTATCTCCCTCTTAGTTTCTGTCCGTCCCTTCTTAATTTCACTCACCTCTTCTTCCACTTCCTCTAATTTTTGCTTCACCTCTTTTATTCCCCGGTGCGCCCCCTCTATCTCTTCTTCTAACGCCACCTTAACCGTTTCTATGTGCGTCCTCACCTCTCGGTCCTTCGTCTCCATTACTTCTGTCACCTCCTCCAACTTCTTCGTCAACCCCTCATGTACCATCTGACATTCCTTTTGTGTTGCTATTAATTCGTTTTTAATGTCCTTTTGTGTCGCTTTTAAACCCCCGATGATTGCAGTGTTCTTCTCCACTTGGTCCGCTAGTTCCCTTTGTCCGACTGTCAGCTGTTCTACTCCCTTCGTCAGACCCTCTATGCCCCCCTGTAACCTAGCCGTATTATTCCTCACCTCTTTCTCCATACGCTTCTCACCTCGCTTTACCTCCTCGCGTAGCCCCGAAACCTCCTCACTTACACCTCGTCGTATCTCCTCCATCTCCTTTGTAGATGCCACCCTCATCTGTCCCAATTCATCCCTCTGAGCATCCAGTTTACTTTCTAACCCGATTTGCACCTCCTCTATCTGGTTCCCCATTCGTTTGATTTCCCTGGCAGATTGTTCCCCTATTTCCTGCAATTTGTCCTCCATCCTATTTTCTAACCCCATTAACCCATTTTTCACCTCTTTTATCCCGTTGTCTAACCCCTCAAAATTATTGTCTAACTTCCCAAATTTATTGTCTAACTCCTCAAAATTATTGTCTAACTTCCCAAATTTCTTGTCTAACTCCTCAAAATTATTGTCTAACTTCCCAAATTTCTTGTCTAACCCCTCAAATTTAGCTTCTAGCCGTTCCCCCATTTCTCCCATTCTGCCCCCCATTTCGCCCCCCACTTGCTCACTCTGAGCCTTCATTTGCTCAATCTGAGCATCCATAAGGGCCTTCATTTGGATCATAAAAAGGCCCCAATCCATCGGCGGCGCTGCTACGGTCACGGGCGTGGCTAAATTTGGCGCCACAATAACCATGTGCGCGAGGCCGCCATTTTGTGCACCTGATACACCCTCAACCACCTCATTGCTCTCCTCTTCCCTTTCTTCCCCGAAGTCCTGGGTTACCCCTAACCCGTCTATCTCCCCCACCGACATCCGATCGCCTTGATTGTCCATGGCGCGATCTCAAAATTCGGGTTTTATAAAACAACAAAATTTCGGCAGCTCGTAATTTTGACCAAATTTTTTCTAGACGTTTTAAAAATTTGGTTCAGGCCTCGAATCCCACTCCTGACACCAATTGTTACGTATCGCGGTTTAGGATGTTATGATGGGCCGAGCGGATGGTCCAACCGCGACTGTTACAGGATCCCCAATTGGCCCGATTCCACCCGACGTTGACCAGATCGCACCACAGATATTCAATCGGGAAACCTCTAAAGCGACCGAAAGAGAAGGAAAAAGAGAAGAAGACAGAGTACGGAGGAAGAACAGATTTATTATACACACACAAGCAAAAAGAAAGAGCGACCAAAATTATTTACAGCAATGGATGGAAGAAGCAGTCACACAGTGCATCGTTAGCTTATACTATTCAATTTACTTAACCCCAGGACAACGATTAGGACAGATGACGTTCACACTTACACGGGGGATATTGCAGGCAGGTATGGCTTGAGGTGGATTGCTGGAGAGGGAGGCAGGGTCGGAGGCAGCAGCTCTCAATTCCTCGCGTTTTTGGCGGGAAAACCCTCCGTCGCGTATCCGCTGCCGATGCTGTAGACGTCACAGGCTGGCTCGGTCACACCTGCTCCTCTCCTTCTGGTGGAGCCGTCTCCCTCCTTTCAGCGCGTCTCTCCAAAGCTGGTTTCCTCTCCGAGTACCTCTCCTCTTTGGCTTGGAGCGTCTCGCATCTCACCGCTCACAGCTCAGCTCACAGCTCCTCTCGTATGTCGCCTCTTCGCTCATCTCCTGAAGCAGTCCCTTCCAGTCCCTTTTATTACTCCGGGCGGAATCAAGCCGCCGGCTGCGAGGGCACGCCTACCGGGTCGCTAACCACGGTGCTGGTTGGCTGTTCGATTCCTCTTCTGATCATGACGACGTGCCACGCCTGTGAGTTGGCGGCTCCTACCCCCCTCTTCTCCGAGATTAGCACATGGGCAATGGCGGCTTGCGGGATTGAACACCACTCGCACCGCTTTTGAAAGGAACTTTGGAGAGCGGAGATGATTGGGGAAATTGGAAGGGCCTACGCTTATTTCGTTTGATACAATGCAGAGTCAATCTAGTGGGAAACACATATTTAACCTACATAGAATAAGGAAATAAACTATTTAAAAAGATATATCGTGGCCTGTGTGTAAGTTTCATGGAATTAACTAGGAGGACGGCTGCGACCATTATTTACATAACCAGGGTGTTACACACAACAAAACCATACTTTTCACATTTGTTACACTTCCTCCAAAATTGTTACACTTCTCAAAAACCGTTACACTTCTCAAATTCGTTACACTTCTCAAAACCGTTACAATATATGGGCGGTCCTGAAGACATTCGTTCCATCGGCCAGAGGGTTAGACCTGCTCGGAAATGCCTGGTCACCATGCTGAGAATATTTTTTAAATGACGGGATAACACAGTAATTGTGATGGCAAATATACGCAAAGAAATGACGACCGCTCATCATCGACGAGCTAACGAAACTTAGTCGAAATGAAATTCCATTTCAATGCGACTATTAGAACCGACAGCCAACAGAACCCTTCATTGTGAGGTCACCAATGGGCGTGACTGCACGACTGTGTGACGTCACAGAACGACAGTTCCTTATCGCATTTGAAACATTGCTTCAAGATGGCGAGCACGTGTTTCTTTCTCGTTGCTTCGCTTCGCTGTTTCATTCTGCACTTCAACCTCGGTTACCTGGTACTACTTCAACACGTGAGCTTTGAACGAGTGGGAAGATTTGCGTGTACGTTTTATCTGGTTTGAAGGTGCGGTTCGACAACCTTCCATGTGCACGGGGACATGCACAGCTGCTCGTTCCCACCTCGCTGGAGCTGAGTTACTCTGAACCGAAAGGGCCTGTTTGTGTGTGTCCGTGTGTGTCAATGTTTGCAACGTTGGTTGTTATCTCTACATGCGGCTTGCAGAGGTGCAACGGATTCCTGCCAGGTCGCGATATCCACGTGTGTGTGTGTGTGTGTGTGTGTGTGTGTGTGTGTGTGTGTGTGTGTGTGTGTGTGTGTGTGTGTGTGTGTGCACGTACGTGCGCCATGTTCTTTGTGTATTTATGCTTGAGCGTTCTGATGTGGAATTTGATACAACCGAATGATCCTTGTGACCTCCTCAGTTCGTTAAGCTTTCAATGTTTTTGACAGACACCATCCTCAGGTGTGGAGAGAGAAGCTGAATAGGTCCTTCCACGGCATGGCTTTCCAAATGAACAAGAGACACAACGATAACATTGTAACAAAGTATATAACAATTAATACTAATAACATAAACTCCAATAATAAGAGTAACATCATTTGGCAATAATAACGAACCAACAATCCTCCTCGGCCTGCCCAACCTCATGATTGGTGCAATTTAGCAGAAATGCGTACATTATATATAGACGGTCCTGAAGACATTCGTTACATCGGCCAGAGGGTTAGACCTGCTCGGAAATGCCTGGTCACAATGCTGAGAATATTTTTTAAATGACGGGATAACACAGTAATTGTGATGGCAAATATACGCAAAGAAATGACGACCGCTCATCATCGACGAGCTAACGAAACTTAGTCGAAATGAAATTCCATTTCAATGCGACTATTAGAACCGACAGCCAACAGAACCCTTCATTGTGAGGTCACCAATGGGCGTGACTGCACGACTGTGTGACGTCACAGAACGACAGTTCCTTATCGCATTTGAACCATTGCTTCAAGATGGCGAGCACGTGTTTCTTTCTCGTTGCTTCGCTTCGCTGTTTCATTCTGCACTTCAACCTCGGTTACCTGGTACTACTTCAACACGTGAGCTTTGAACGAGTGGGAAGATTTGCGTGTACGTTTTAGCTGGTTTGAAGGTGCGGTTCGACAACCTTCCATGTGCACGGTGACATGCACAGCTGCTCGTTCCCACCTCGCTGGAGCTGAGTTACTCTGAACCGAAAGGGCCTGTTTGTGTGTGTCCGTGTGTGTCAATGTTTGCAACGTTGGTTGTTATCTCTACATGCGGCTTGCAGAGGTGCAACGGATTCCTGCCAGGTCGCGATATCCACGTGTGTGTGTGTGTGTGTGTGTGTGTGTGTGTGTGTGTGTGTGTGTGTGTGTGTGTGTGTGTGTGTGTGGGTGTGTGTGTGTGTGTGTGTGTGTGTGTGTGTGTGTGTGTGCGTGCGCCATGTTCTTTGTGTACTTATGCTTGAGCGTTCTGATGTGGAATGTGATACAACCGAATGATCGTTGTGACCTCCTCAGTTCGTTAGGCTTTCAATGTTTTTGACAGACACCATCCTCAGGTGTGTATAGAGAAGCTGAATAGGTCCTTCCATGACATGGCTTTCCAAATGAACAAGAGACACAACGATAACATTGTAACAAAGTATATAACAATTAATACTAATAACATTAGCACCAATAATAAGAGTAACATCATTTGGCAATAATAACGAACCAACAATCCTCCCAGGCCTGCCCAACCTCATGATTGGTCCAATTTAGCAGAAATCCGTACATAATATATAGACGGTCCTGAAGACATTCGTTACATCGGCCAGAGGGTTAGACCTGCTCGGAAATGCCTGGTCACCATGCTGAGAATATTTTTAAAATGACGGGATAACACAGTAATTGTGATGGCAAATATACGCAAAGAAATGACGACCGCTCATCATCGACGAGCGAACGAAACTTCGTCGAAATGAAATTCCATTTCAATGCGACTATAAGAACCGACAGCCAACAGAACCCTTCATTGTGAGGTCACCAATGGGCGTGACTGCACGACTGTGTGACGTCACAGAACGACAGTTCCTTATCGCATTTGAAACATTGCTTCAAGATGGCGAGCACGTGTTTCTTTCTCGTTGCTTCGCTTCGCTGTTTCATACTGCACTTCAACCTCGGTTACCTGGTACTACTTCAACACGTGAGCTTTGAATGAGTGGGAAGATTTGCGTGTTCGTTTTAACTGGTTTGAAGGTGCGGTTCGACAACCTTCCATGTGCACGGGGACATGCACAGCTGCTCGTTTCCACCTCGCTGGAGCTGAGTTACTCTGAACCGAATGGGCCTGTTTGTGTGTGTCCGTGTGTGTCAATGTGTGCGACGTTGGTTGTTATCTACACATGCGGCTTGCAGAGGTGCAAAGGATTCCTGCCATGTCGCGATATATCCACGTGTGTGTATGTGCGTGTGCGTGCGTGCGCCATGTTCTTTGTGTACTTTTGCTTGAGCGTTCTGATGTGGAATGTGATGCAACCGAATGATCGTTGTGACCTCCTCAGTTCGTTAGGCTTTCAATGTTTTTGACAGACACCATCCTGAGGTGTGTAGAGAGAAGCTGAATAGGTCCTTCCACGGCATGGCTTTACAAATGAACAAGAGACACAACGATAACATTGTATCAAAGTATATAACATTTAATACTAATGACATTCACACCAATAATAAGAGTAACATCATTTGGCAATAATAACGAACCAACAATCCTCCCAGGCCTGCCCAACCTCATGATTGGTGCAATTTAGCAGAAATGCATACATAATATATAGACGGTCCTGAAGACATTCGTTACATCGGCCAGAGGGTTAGACCTGCTCGGAAATGCCTGGTCACCATGCTGAGCATATTTAAAAAATGACGGTATAACACAGTAATTGTGATGGCAAATATACGCAAAGAAATGACGACCGCTCATCATCGACGAGCGAACGAAACTTCGTCGAAATGAAATTCCATTTCAATGCGACTATTAGAACCGACAGCCAACAGAACCCTTCATTGTGAGGTCACCAATGGGCGTGACTGCACGACTGTGTGAAGTCACAGAACGACAGTTCGTTATCGCATTTGGAACATTGCTTCAAGATGGCAAGCACGTGTTTCTTTCTCGTTGCTTCGCTTCGCTGTTTCATACTGTATTTCAACCTCGTTTACCTGGTGCTACTTCAACAGGTGAGTTTTGAACGAGTGGGAAGATTTGCGTGTACGTTTTATCTGGTTTGAAGGTGCGGTTCGACAACCTTCCATGTGCATGGGGACATGCACAACCGCTCGTTTCCACCTCGCTGGAGCTGAGTTACTCTGAACCGAATGGGCCTGTTTGTGTGTGTCCGTGTGTGTCAATGTTTGCGACGTTGGTTGTTATCTACACATGCGGCTTGCAGAGGTGCAACGGATTCCTGCCAGGTCGCGATATATCCACGTGTGTGTGTGTGTGTGTGTGTGTGTGTGTGTGTGTGTGTGTGTGTGTGTGTGTGTGTGTGTGTGTGCGCCATGTTCTTTGTGTACTTTTGCTTGAGCGTTCTGATGTGGAATGTGATACAACCGAATGATCGTTGTGACCTCCTCAGTTCGTTAGGCTTTCAATGTTCTTGACAGACACCATCCTCAGGTGTGTAGAGAGAAGCTGAATAGGTCCTTCCATGGCATGGCTTTCCAAATGAACAAGAGACACAACGATAACATTGTAACAAAGTATATAACAATTAATACTAATAACATAAACACCAATAATAAGAGTAACATCATTTGGCAATAATAACGAACCAACAATCCTCCCACGCCTGCCCAACCTCATGATTGGTCCAATTTAGCAGAAATGCGTACATAATATAGAGACGGTCCTGAAGACATTCGTTACATCGGCCAGTGGGTTAGACCTGCTCGGAAATGCCTGGTCACCATGCTGAGAATATTTTTTAAAATGACGGGATAACACAGTAATTGTGATGGCAAATATACGCAAAGGAATGACGACCGCTCATCATCGACGAGCGAACGAAACTTCGTCGAAATGAAATTCCATTTCAATGCGACTATTAGAACCGACAGCCAACAGAACCCTTCATTGTGAGGTCACCAATGGGCGTGACTGCACGACTGTGTGACGTCAAAGAACGACAGTTCCTTATCGCATTTGAAACATTGCTTCAAGATGGCGAGCACGTGTTTCTTTCTCGTTGCTTCGCTTCGCTGTTTCATACTGCACTTCAACCTCGGTTACCTGGTACTACTTCAACACGTGAGCTTTGAACGAGTGGGAAGATTTGCGTGTATGTTTTAACTGGTTTGAAGGTGCGGTTCGACAACCTTCCATGTGCCCGGGGACGTGCACAGCTGCTCGTTTCCACCTCGCTGGAGCTGAGTTACTCTGAACCCAATGGGCCTGTTTGTGTGTGTCCGTGTGTGTCAATGTGTGCGACGTTGGTTGTTATCTACACATGCGGCTTGCAGAGGTGCAACGGATTCCTGCCAGGTCGCGATATATCCACGTGTGTGTGTGTGTGTGTGTGTGTGTGTGTGTGTGTGTGTGTGTGTGTGTGTGTGTGTGTGTGTGTGTGCGTGCGCCATGTTCTTTGTGTACTTATGCTCGACCGTTCTGATGTGGAATGTGATACAACCGAATGATCGTTGTGACCTCCTCAGTTCGTTAGGCTTTCAATGTTTTTGACAGACACCATCCTCAGGTGTGGAGAGAGAAGCTGAATAGGTCCTTCCATGGCATGGCTTTCCAAATGAACAAGAGACACAACGATAACATTGTAACAAAGTATATAACAATTAATACTGTTACAGACGCGGTTTTGGATGTTAGTTTACCGAGCGGTTTGGTATGACCGCGTCTGCACAGTTTACCCGATTATACTCGAACGTTGGCCAAATCGCGCTATGCTAAATCAATTAAGGAAAGGACACAACGGCTGGGTTAAATGACACGACACCAGGGGTACAGTTCTCAAGACCTCCGGAGGAGGTTATAATATTTGTATGCGGAACGTTGAGATTACAAGGACAAGAGGTACAGCATAGGAAGGTAGGCACTTAGACACACTTATCTAATTCCCGACAGACCACAGATAAACGGGACAAGACTGACTCACACAGGGATTGATGGCAAGGAAGGGCAGGTAGTCGATGGACAGCACAAGGTGCACCTTGGCTCAGGGACAGGATAGCACGGTCCAAAAGATGCAGGGAGGTCTCTCAGCGCTCGGAGGTGGCGACTTCTCTCTTCAAGCTGGGGGCGCATCTCACGTCACGTCCGGTAAGTGGCTGCGTATATCCAGCGGGGAGTGACACGCCCTCGGCTCGTTAGCTCCGCCCCAGATGGAATCGGCCCGCCGCTTCTTATTGGGTGCGGGGGGGTTACCGGGCTCCGCCCTTGACGAGGAGCTGACAGTCAGCCCCTTCGTGGGAACCCCGTCGGAGCACATGGGCAATGGCGGCTAACCAAGCCGGAGTGAGGACGCGCACTCTCCGCGCGCTGTTGTTGTAGTTGTTGTTGTTGTTGTAGTTTCATGAGGAAGATGGGAGGAGGTATGGGGAGGTCCTAAACTCACTACTGGTGCCATACAATCACATTCTGGTGCAATGAAGAGTCAGAATTAATGGAAACGAGTCCTTAACTGACATAGACTAAGAATAACTAGCAAGATGTCCTATAGTTGTCTACGTGAGATGCGGTGAACCTGGGCACGACATTTAATGGGGGAAAAAGGGGAAGGTCGGTTCTACAGAGTGTTGATTACAGACAATGGGACAAGGGAATGGGGGATTGGGGATAGTTGGGGAGTATTGGGGAAATAGGGGAATATTTACAAGCGGATATGGATGGAGGCCAAATCCCATATCCGCAACAATACTAATAACATTAACACCAATAATAAGAGTAACATCATTTGGCAATAATAACGAACCAACAATCCTCCCAGGCCTGCCCAACATCATGATTGGTTCAATTTAGCAGAAATGCGTACATAATATATAGACGGCCCTGAAGACATTCGTTACATCGGCCAGAGGGTTAGTCCGGCTCGGAAATGCCTGGTCACCATGCTGAGAATATTAAAAATATGACGGAATAACACAATAACACAGTAATTGTGATGGCAAATATACGCAAAGAAATGAAGACCGCTCATTATCGACGAGCTAACGAAACTTAGTCGAAATGAAATTCCATTTCAATGCGACTATTAGAACCGACAGCCAACAGAACCCTTCATTGTGAGGTCACAAATGGGCGTGATTGCACGACTGTGTGAAGTCACAGAACGACAGTTCCTTATCGCATTTGGAACATTGCTTCAAGATGGCGAGCACGTGTTTCTTTCTCGTTGCTTCGCTTCGCTGTTTCATACTGCACTTCAACCTCGGTTACCTGGTACTACTTCAACACGTGAGCTTTGAACGAGTGGGAAGATTTGCGTGTATGTTTTAACTGGTTTGAAGGTGCGGTTCGACAACCTTCCATGTGCACGGGGACATGCACAGCTGCTCGTTTCCCCCTCGCTGGAGCTGAGTGACTCTGAACCGAATGGGCCTGTTTGTGTGTGTCCGTGTGTGTCAATGTGTGCGACGTTGGTTGTTATCTACACATGCGGCTTGCAGAGGTGCAACGGATTCCTGCCAGTTCGCGATATATCCACGTGTGTGTGTGTGTGTGTGTGTGTGTGTGTGTGTGTGTCTGTGTGTGTGTGTGTGTGCGTGCGCCATGTTATTTGTGTACTTTTGCTTGAGCGTTCTGATGTGGAATGTGATACAACCGAATGATCGTTGTGACCTCCTCAGTTCGTTAGGCTTTCAATGTTTTTGACAGACACCATCCTCAGGTGTGTAGAGAGAAGCTGAATAGGTCCTTCCATGGCATGGCTTTCCAAATGAACAAGAGACACAACGATAACATTGTAACAAAGTATATAACAATTAATACGAATAACATTAACACCAATAATAAGAGTAACATCATTTGGCAATAATAACGAACCAACAATCCTCCCAGGCCTGCCTAACCTCATGATTGGTCCAATTTAGCAGAAATGCGTACATAATATATAGACGGTCCTGAAGACATTCGTTACATCGGCCAGAGGGTCAGACCGGCTCGGAAATGCCTGGTCACCATGCTGAGAATATTTTAAAAATGACGGGATAACAGTAATTGTGATGGCAAATATTCGCAAAGAAATGACGACCGCTCATCATCGACGAGCGAACGAAACTTCGTCGAAATGAAATTCCATTTCAATGCGACAATAAGAACCGACAGCCAACAGAACCCTTCATTGTGAGGTCACCAATGGGCGTGACTGCACGACTGTGTGACGTCACAGAACGACAGTTCCTTATCGCATTTGAAACATTGCTTCAAGATGGCGAGCACGTGTTTCTTTCTCGTTGCTTCGCTTCGCTGTTTCATATTGCACTTCAACCTCGGTTACCTGGTTCTACTTCAACACGTGAGCTTTCAACGAGTGGGAAGATTTGCGTGTACGTTTTAACTGGTTTGAAGGTGCGGTTCGACAACCTTCCATGTGCACGGGGACATGCACAGCTGCTCGTTTCCACCTCGCTGGAGCTGAGTTACTCTGAACCGAATGGGCCTGTTTGTGTGTGTCCGTGTGTATCAATGTTTGCGACGTTGGTTGTTATCTACACATGCGGCTTGCAGAGGTGCAACGGATTCCTGCCAGGTCGCGATATATCCACGTGTGTGTGCGTGTGTGTGTGTGGGTGTGTGTGTGTGTGTGTGTGTGTGTGTGTGGGTGTGTGTGCGTGCGCCATGTTCTTTGTGTACTTTTGCTTGAGCGTTCTGATGTGGAATGTGATACAACCGAATGATCGTTGTGACCTCCTCAGTTCGTTCGGCTTTCAATGTTTTTGACAGACACCATCCTCAGGTGTGAGAGAGAAGCTGAATAGGTCCTTCCACGGCATGGCTTTCCAAATGAACAAGAGACACAACGATAACATTGTAACAAAGTATATAACATTTAATACTAATAACATTAACACCAGTAATAAGAGTAACATCATTTGGCAATCATAACGAACCAACAATCCTCCCAGGCCTGCCCAACCTCATGATTGGTGCAATTTAGCAGAAATGCGTACATAATATATAGACGGTCCTGAAGACATTCGTTACATCGGCCAGAGGGTTAGACCTGCTCGGAAATGCCTGGTCACCATGCTGAGAATATTTTAAAAATGACGGGATAACACAGTAATTGTGATGGCAAATATACGCAAAGAAATGACGACCGCTCATCATCGACGAGCTAACGAACCTAAGTCGAAATAAAATTCCATTTCAATGCGACTATAAGAACCGACAGCCAACAGAACCCTTCATTGTGAGGTCACCAATGGGCGTGACTGCACGACTGTGTGACGTCACAGAACGACAGTTCCTTATCGCATTTGAAACATTGCTTCAAGATGGCGAGCACGTGTTTCTTTCTCGTTGCTTCGCTTCGCTGTTTCATACTGCACTTCAACCTCGGTTACCTGGTACTACTTCAACACGTGAGCTTTGAATGAGTGGGAAGATTTGCGTGTTCGTTTTAACTGGTTTGAAGGTGCGGTTCGACAACCTTCCATGTGCACGGGGACATGCACAGCTGCTCGTTTCCACCTCGCTGGAGCTGAGTTACTCTGAACCGAATGGGCCTGTTTGTGTGTGTCCGTGTGTGTCAATGTGTGCGACGTTGGTTGTTATCTACACATGCGGCTTGCAGAGGTGCAAAGGATTCCTGCCATGTCGCGATATATCCACGTGTGTGTATGTGCGTGTGCGTGCGTGCGCCATGTTCTTTGTGTACTTTTGCTTGAGCGTTCTGATGTGGAATTTGATACAACCGAATGATCCTTGTGACCTCCTCAGTTCGTTAGGCTTTCAATGTTTTTGACAGACACCATCCTCAGGTGTGGAGAGAGAAGCTGAATAGGTCCTTCCACGGCATGGCTTTCCAAATGAACAAGAGACACAACGATAACATTGTAACAAAGTATATAACAATTAATACTAATAACATAAACTCCAATAATAAGAGTAACATCATTTGGCAATAATAACGAACCAACAATCCTCCCAGGCCTGCCCAACCTCATGATAGGTGCAATTTAGCAGAAATGCGTACATTATATATAGACGGTCCTGAAGACATTCGTTACATCGGCCAGAAGGTTGGCCTGCTCGGAAATGCCTGGTCACCATGCTGAGAATATTTTTAAAATGACGGGATAACACAGAAATTGTGATGGCAAATATACGCAAAGAAATGACGACCGCTCATCATCGACGAGCGAACGAAACTTCGTCGAAATGAAATTCCATTTCAATGCGACTATATGAACCGACAGCCAACAGAACCCTTCATTGTGAGGTCACCAATGGGCGTGACTGCACGACTGTGTGACGTCACAGAACGACAGTTCCTTATCGCATTTGAAACATTGCTTCAAGATGGCGAGCACGTGTTTCTTTCTCGTTGCTTCGCTTCGCTGTTTCATATTGCACTTCAACCTCGGTTACCTGGTACTACTTCAACACGTGAGCTTTCAACGAGTGGGAAGATTTGCGTGTACGTTTTAACTGGTTTGAAGGTGCGGTTCGACAACCTTCCATGTGCACGGGGACATGCACAGCTGCTCGTTTCCACCTCGCTGGAGCTGAGTTACTCTGAACCGAATGGGCCTGTTTGTGTGTGTCCGTGTGTGTCAATGTTTGTGACGTTGGTTGTTATCTACACATGCGGCTTGCAGAGGTGCAACGGATTCCTGCCAGGTCGCGATATATCCACGTGTGTGTGCGTGTGTGTGTGTGGGTGTGTGTGTGTGTGTGTGTGTGTGTGTGTGTGTGTGTGGGTGTGTGTGTGTGCGTGCGCGTACGTGCGCCATGTTCTTTGTGTACTTATGCTTGAGCGTTCTGATGTGGAATGTGATACAACCGAATGATCGTTGTGACCTCCTCAGTTCGTTAGGCTTTCAATGTTTTTGACAGACACCATCCTCAGGTGTGGAGAGAGAAGCTGAATAGGTCCTTCCATGGCATGGCTTTCCAAATGAACAAGAGACACAACGATAACATTGTAACAAAGTATATAACAATTAATACTAATAACATTAACACCAATAATAAGAGGAACATCATTTGGCAATAATAACGAACCAACAATCCTCCCAGGCCTGCCCAACATCATGATTGGTTCAATTTAGCAGAAATGCGTACATAATATATAGACGGCCCTGAAGACATTCGTTACATCGGCCAGAGGGTTAGTCCGGCTCGGAAATGCCTGGTCACCATGCTGAGAGTATTAAAAATATGACGGAATAACACGATAACACAGTAATTGTGATGGCAAATATACGCAAAGAAATGACGACCGCTCATTATCGACGAGCTAACGAAACTTAGTCGAAATGAAATTCCATTTCAATGCGACTATTAGAACCGACAGCCAACAGAACCCTTCATTGTGAGGTCAACAATGGGCGTGACTGCACGACTGTTTGACGTCACAGAACGACAGTTCCTTATCGCATTTGGAACATTGCTTCAAGATGGCGAGCACGTGTTTCTTTCTCGTTGCTTCGCTTCGCTGTTTCATACTGTATTTCAACCTCGTTTACCTGGTGCGACTTCAACAGGTGAGTTTTGAACGAGTGGGAAGATTTGCGTGTACGTTTTAACTGGTTTGAAGGTGCGGTTCGACAACCTTCCATGTGCATGGGGACATGCACAGCTGCTCGTTTCCACCTCGCTGGAGCTGAGTTACTCTGAACCGAATAGGCCTGTTTGTGTGTGTCCGTGTGTGTCAATGTTTGCGACGTTGGTTGTTATCTACACATGCGGCTTGCAGAGGTGCAACGGATACCTGCCAGGTCGCGATATATCCACGTGTGTGTGCGTGTGTGTGTGTGTGTGTGTGTGTGTGTGTGTGCGCCATGTTCTTTGTGTACTTTTGCTTGAGCGTTCTGATGTGGAATGTGATTCAACCGAATGATCGTTGTGACCTCCTCAGTTCGTTCGGCTTTCAATGTTCTTGACAGACGCCATCCTCAGGTGTGTAGAGAGAAGCTGAATAGGTCCTTCCATGGCATGGCTTTCCAAATGAACAAGAGACACAACGATAACATTGTAACAAGGTATATAACAATTAATACTAATAACATTAACACCAATAATAAGAGCAACATCATTTGGCAATAATAACGAACCAACAATCCTCCCAGGCCTGCCCAACCTCATGATTGGTCCAATTTAGCAGAAATGCGTACATAATATATAGACGGTCCTGAAGACATTCGTTACATCGGCCAGAGGGTTAGACCTGCTCGGAAATGCCTGGTCACCATGCTGAGAATATTTTTAAAATGACGGGATAACACAGTAATTGTGATGGCAAATATACGCAAAGAAATGACGACCGCTCATCATCGACGAGCTAACGAAACTTAGTCGAAATGAAATTCCATTTCAATGCGACTATTAGAACCGACAGCCAACAGAACCCTTCATTGTGAGGTCACCAATGGGCGTGACTGCACGACTGTGTGACGTCACAGAACGACAGTTCCTTATCGCATTTGAAACATTGCTTCAAGATGTCGAGCACGTGTTTCTTTCTCGTTGCTTCGCTTCGCTGTTTCATTCTGCACTTCAACCTCGGTTACCTGGTACTACTTCAACACGTGAGCTTTGAACGAGTGGGAAGATTTGCGTGTACGTTTTACCTGGTTTGAAGGTGCGGTTCGACAACCTTCCATGTGCACGGGGACATGCACAGCTGCTCGTTCCCACCTCGCTGGAGCTGAGTTACTCTGAACCGAAAGGGCCTGTTTGTGTGTGTCCGTGTGTGTCAATGTTTGCAACGTTGGTTGTTATCTCTACATGCGGCTTGCAGAGGTGCAACGGATTCCTGCCAGGTCGCGATATCCACGTGTGTGTGTGTGTGTGTGTGTGTGTGTGTGTGTGTGTGTGTGTGTGTGTGTGTGTGTGCGCGTACGTGCGCCATGTTCTTTGTGTACTTATGCTTGAGCGTTGTGATGTGGAATGTGATACAACCGAATGATCGTTGTGACCTCCTCAGTTCGTTAGGCTTTCAATGTTTTTGACAGACACCATCCTCAGGTGTGTAGAGAGAAGCTGAATAGGTCCTTCCACGGCATGGCTTTCCAAATGAACAAGAGACACAACGATAACATTGTAACAAAGTATATAACATTGAATACTAATAACATTAACACCAATAATAAAAGTAACATCATTTGGCAATAATAACGAACCAACAATCCTCCCAGGCCTGCCCAACCTCATGATTGGTGCAATTTAGCAGAAATGCGTACACAATATATAGAAGGTCCTGAAGACATTCGTTACATCGGCCAAAGGGTTAGACCTGCTCGGAAATGCCTGGTCACCATGCTGAGAATATTTTAAAAATGACGGGATAACACAGTAATTGTGATGGCAAATATACGCAAAGAAATGACGACCGCTCATCATCGACGAGCGAACGAAACTTCCTCGAAATGAAATTCCATTTCAATGCGACTATGAGAACCGAGAGCCAACAGAACCCTTCATTGTGAGGTCACCAATGGGCGTGACTGCACGACTGTGTGACGTCACAGAACGACAGTTCCTTATTGCATTTGAAACATTGCTTCAAGATGGCGAGCACGTGTTTCTTTCTCGTTGCTTCGCTTCGCTGTTTCATACTGCACTTCAACCTCGGTTACCTGGTACTACTTCAACACGTGAGCTTTGAACGAGTGGGAAGATTTGCGTGTATGTTTTAACTGGTTTGAAGGTGCGGTTCGACAACCTTCCTTGTGCCCGGGGACGTGCACATCTGCTCGTTTCCACCTCGCTGGAGCTGAGTTACTCTGAACCGAATGGGCCTGTTTGTGTGTGTCCGTGTGTGTCAATGTGTGCGACGTTGGTTGTTATCTACACATGCGGCTTGCAGAGGTGCAAAGGATTCCTGCCAGGTCGCGATATATCCACGTGTGTGTATGTGCGTGTGCGTGCGTGCGCCATGTTCTTTGTGTACTTTTGCTTGAGCGTTCTGATGTGGAATTTGATACAACCGAATGATCCTTGTGACCTCCTCAGTTCGTTAAGCTTTCAATGTTTTTGACAGACACCATCCTCAGGTGTGGAGAGAGAAGCTGAATAGGTCCTTCCACGGCATGGCTTTCCAAATGAACAAGAGACACAACGATAACATTGTAACAAAGTATATAACAATTAATACTAATAACATAAACTCCAATAATAAGAGTAACATCATTTGGCAATAATAACGAACCAACAATCCTCCTAGGCCTGCCCAACCTCATGATTGGTGCAATTTAGCAGAAATGCGTACATTATATATAGACGGTCCTGAAGACATTCGTTACATCGGCCAGAAGGTTAGCCTGCTCGGAAATGCCTGGTCACCATGCTGAGAATATTTTTAAAATGACGAGATAACACAGTAATTGTGATGGCAAATATACGCAAAGAAATGACGACCGCTCATCATCGACGAGCGAACGAAACTTCGTCGAAATGAAATTCCATTTCAATGCGACTATTGGAACCGACAGCCAACAGAACCCTTCATTGTGAGGTCACCAATGGGCGTGACTGCGTGACGTCACAGAACGACAGTTGCTCCTCGCATTTGAAACATTGCTTCAAGATGGCTAGCACGTGTTTCTTTCTCGTTGCTTCGCTTCGCTGTTTCATACTGCACTTCAACCTCAGTTACCTGGTACTACTTCAACACGTGAGCTTTGAACGAGTGGGAAGATTTGCGTGTACGTTTTAACTGGTTTGAAGGTGCGGTTCGACAACCTTCCATGTGCACGGGGACATGCACAGCTGCTCGTTTCCACCTCGCTGGAGCTGAGTTACTCTGAACCGAATGGGCTTGTTTGTGTGTGTCCGTGTGTGTCAATGTGTGCGACGTTGGTTGTTATCTACACATGCGGCTTGCAGAGGTGCAACGGATTCCTGCCAGGTCGCGATATATCCACGTGTGTGTGTGTGTGTGTGTGTGTGTGTGTGTGTGTGTGTGTGTGTGCGCGTGCGCCATGTTCTTTGTGTACTTATGCTTGAGCGTTCTGATGTGGAATGTGATACAACCGAATGATCGTTGTGACCTCCTCAGTTCGTTAGGCTTTCAATGTTTTTGACAGACACCATCCTCAGGTGTGTAGAGAGAAGCTGAATAGGTCCTTCCACGGCATGGCTTTCCAAATGAACAAGAGACACAACGATAACATTGTAACAAAGTATATAACATTGCATACTACTAACATTAACACCAATAATAAGAGTAACATCATTTGGCAATAATATGAGTAACATCATTTGGAAATAATAAGAGTAACATCATTTGGCAATAATAACGAACCAACAATCCTCCCAGGCCTGCCCAACATCATGATTGGTTCAATTTAGCAGAAATGCGTACATAATATATAGACGGCCCTGAAGACATTCGTTACATCGGCCAGAGGGTTAGTCCGGCTCGGAAATGCCTGGTCACCATGCTGAGAATATTAAAAAATATGACGGAATAACACGATAACACAGTAATTGTGATGGCAAATATACGCAAAGAAATGACGACCGCTCATTATCGACGAGCTAACGAAACTTCGTCGAAATGAAATTCCATTTCAATGCGACTATTAGAACCGACAGCCAACAGAACCCTTCATTGTGAGGTCACCAATGGGCGTGACTGCACGACTGTGTGACGTCACAGAACGACAGTTCCTTATCGCATTTGGAACATTGCTTCAAGATGGCGAGCACGTGTTTCTTTCTCGTTGCTTCGCTTCGCTGTTTCACACTGTATTTCAACCTCGTTTACCTGGTGCTACTTCAACAGGTGAGTTTTGAACGAGTGGGAAGATTTGCGTGTACGTTTTAACTGGTTTGAAGGTACGGTTCAACAACCTTCCATGTGCATGGGGACATGCACAGCTGCTCGTTTCCACCTCGCTGGAGCTGAGTTACTCTGAACCGAATGGGCCTGTTTGTGTGTGTCCGTGTGTGTCAATGTTTGCGACATTGGTTGTTATCTACACAAGCGGCTTGCAGAGGTGCAACGGATTCCTGCCAGGTCGCGATATATCCACGTGTGTGTGTGTGTGTGTGTGTGTGTGTGTGTGTGTGTGTGTGTGTGTGTGTGTGTGTGTGTGTGTGTGTGTGTGTGTGTGTGTGCGCCATGTTCTTTGTGTACTTTTCCTTGAGCGTTCTGATGTGGAATGTGATACAACCGAATGATCGTTGTGACCTCCTCAGTTCGTTAGGCTTTCAATGTTTTTGACAGACACCATCCTCAGGTGTGGAGAGAGAAGCTGAATAGGTCCTTCCATGACATGGCTTTCCAAATGAACAAGAGACACAACGATAACATTGTAACAAAGTATATAACAATTAATACTAATAACATTAACACCAATAAATAAGAGTAACATCATTTGGCAATAATAACGAACCAACATTCCTACCAGGCCTGCCCAACCTCATGATTGGTCCAATTTAGCAGAAATGCGTACATAATATATAGACGGTCCTGAAGACATTCGTTACATCGGCCAGAGGGTTAGACCTGCTCGGAAATGCCTGGTTACCATGCTGAGAATATTTTTAAAATGACGGGATAACACAGTAATTGTGATGGCAAATATTCGCAAAGAAATGACGACCGCTCATCATCGACG
This sequence comes from Myxine glutinosa, assembly GCF_964187855.1. NCBI lineage: Eukaryota > Metazoa > Chordata > Myxini > Myxiniformes > Myxinidae > Myxine > Myxine glutinosa. The sequence continues at coordinate 131,071 of NW_027617023.1, forward strand.
AGCTAACGAACCTTAGTCGAAATAAAATTCCATTTCAATGCGACTATCAGAACCGACAGCCAACAGAACCCTTCATTGTGAGGTCACCAATGGGCGTGACTGCACGACTGTGTGACGTCACAGAACGACAGTTCCTTATCGCATTTGAAACATTGCTTCAAGATGGCGAGCACGTGTTTCTTTCTCGTTGCTTCGCTTCGCTGTTTCATACTGCACTTCAACCTCGGTTACCTGGTACTACTTCAACACGTGAGCTTTGAATGAGTGGGAAGATTTGCGTGTTCGTTTTAACTGGTTTGAAGGTGCGGTTCGACAACCTTCCATGTGCACGGGAACATGCAGAGCTGCTCGTTTCCACCTCGCTGGAGCTGAGTTACTCTGAACCGAATGGGCCTGTTTGTGTGTGTCCGTGTGTGTCAATGCGTGCGACGTTGGTTGTTATCTACACATGCGGCTTGCAGAGGTGCAAAGGATTCCTGCCAGGTCGCGATATATCCACGTGTGTGTATGTGCGTGTGCGTGCGTGCGCCATGTTCTTTGTGTACTTTTGCTTGAGCGTTCTGATGTGGAATTTGATACAACCGAATGATCCTTGTGACCTCCTCAGTTCGTTAAGCTTTCAATGTTTTTGACAGACACCATCCTCAGGTGTGAAGAGAGAAGCTGAATAGGTCCTTCCACGGCATGGCTTTCCAAATGAACAAGAGACACAACGATAACATTGTAACAAAGTATATAACAATTAATACTAATAACATAAACTCCAATAATAAGAGTAACATCATTTGGCAATAATAACGAACCAACAATCCTCCCAGGCCTGCCCAACCTCATGATAGGTGCAATTTAGCAGAAATGCGTACATTATATATAGACGGTCCTGAAGACATTCGTTACATCGGCCAGAAGGTTGGCCTGCTCGGAAATGCCTGGTCACCATGCTGAGAATATTTTTAAAATGACGGGATAACACAGAAATTGTGATGGCAAATATACGCAAAGAAATGACGACCGCTCATCATCGACGAGCGAACGAAACTTCGTCGAAATGAAATTCCATTTCAATGCGACTATATGAACCGACAGCCAACAGAACCCTTCATTGTGAGGTCACCAATGGGCGTGACTGCACGACTGTGTGACGTCACAGAACGACAGTTCCTTATCGCATTTGAAACATTGCTTCAAGATGGCGAGCACGTGTTTCTTTCTCGTTGCTTCGCTTCGCTGTTTCATATTGCACTTCAACCTCGGTTACCTGGTACTACTTCAACACGTGAGCTTTCAACGAGTGGGAAGATTTGCGTGTACGTTTTAACTGGTTTGAAGGTGCGGTTCGACAACCTTCCATGTGCACGGGGACATGCACAGCTGCTCGTTTCCACCTCGCTGGAGCTGAGTTACTCTGAACCGAATGGGCCTGTTTGTGTGTGTCCGTGTGTGTCAATGTTTGTGACGTTGGTTGTTATCTACACATGCGGCTTGCAGAGGTGCAACGGATTCCTGCCAGGTCGCGATATATCCACGTGTGTGTGCGTGTGTGTGTGTGGGTGTGTGTGTGTGTGTGTGTGTGTGTGTGTGTGTGTGGGTGTGTGTGTGTGCGTGCGCGTACGTGCGCCATGTTCTTTGTGTACTTATGCTTGAGCGTTCTGATGTGGAATGTGATACAACCGAATGATCGTTGTGACCTCCTCAGTTCGTTAGGCTTTCAATGTTTTTGACAGACACCATCCTCAGGTGTGGAGAGAGAAGCTGAATAGGTCCTTCCATGGCATGGCTTTCCAAATGAACAAGAGACACAACGATAACATTGTAACAAAGTATATAACAATTAATACTAATAACATTAACACCAATAATAAGAGGAACATCATTTGGCAATAATAACGAACCAACAATCCTCCCAGGCCTGCCCAACATCATGATTGGTTCAATTTAGCAGAAATGCGTACATAATATATAGACGGCCCTGAAGACATTCGTTACATCGGCCAGAGGGTTAGTCCGGCTCGGAAATGCCTGGTCACCATGCTGAGAGTATTAAAAATATGACGGAATAACACGATAACACAGTAATTGTGATGGCAAATATACGCAAAGAAATGACGACCGCTCATTATCGACGAGCTAACGAAACTTAGTCGAAATGAAATTCCATTTCAATGCGACTATTAGAACCGACAGCCAACAGAACCCTTCATTGTGAGGTCAACAATGGGCGTGACTGCACGACTGTTTGACGTCACAGAACGACAGTTCCTTATCGCATTTGGAACATTGCTTCAAGATGGCGAGCACGTGTTTCTTTCTCGTTGCTTCGCTTCGCTGTTTCATACTGTATTTCAACCTCGTTTACCTGGTGCGACTTCAACAGGTGAGTTTTGAACGAGTGGGAAGATTTGCGTGTACGTTTTAACTGGTTTGAAGGTGCGGTTCGACAACCTTCCATGTGCATGGGGACATGCACAGCTGCTCGTTTCCACCTCGCTGGAGCTGAGTTACTCTGAACCGAATAGGCCTGTTTGTGTGTGTCCGTGTGTGTCAATGTTTGCGACGTTGGTTGTTATCTACACATGCGGCTTGCAGAGGTGCAACGGATACCTGCCAGGTCGCGATATATCCACGTGTGTGTGCGTGTGTGTGTGTGTGTGTGTGTGTGTGTGTGTGCGCCATGTTCTTTGTGTACTTTTGCTTGAGCGTTCTGATGTGGAATGTGATTCAACCGAATGATCGTTGTGACCTCCTCAGTTCGTTCGGCTTTCAATGTTCTTGACAGACGCCATCCTCAGGTGTGTAGAGAGAAGCTGAATAGGTCCTTCCATGGCATGGCTTTCCAAATGAACAAGAGACACAACGATAACATTGTAACAAGGTATATAACAATTAATACTAATAACATTAACACCAATAATAAGAGCAACATCATTTGGCAATAATAACGAACCAACAATCCTCCCAGGCCTGCCCAACCTCATGATTGGTCCAATTTAGCAGAAATGCGTACATAATATATAGACGGTCCTGAAGACATTCGTTACATCGGCCAGAGGGTTAGACCTGCTCGGAAATGCCTGGTCACCATGCTGAGAATATTTTTAAAATGACGGGATAACACAGTAATTGTGATGGCAAATATACGCAAAGAAATGACGACCGCTCATCATCGACGAGCTAACGAAACTTAGTCGAAATGAAATTCCATTTCAATGCGACTATTAGAACCGACAGCCAACAGAACCCTTCATTGTGAGGTCACCAATGGGCGTGACTGCACGACTGTGTGACGTCACAGAACGACAGTTCCTTATCGCATTTGAAACATTGCTTCAAGATGTCGAGCACGTGTTTCTTTCTCGTTGCTTCGCTTCGCTGTTTCATTCTGCACTTCAACCTCGGTTACCTGGTACTACTTCAACACGTGAGCTTTGAACGAGTGGGAAGATTTGCGTGTACGTTTTACCTGGTTTGAAGGTGCGGTTCGACAACCTTCCATGTGCACGGGGACATGCACAGCTGCTCGTTCCCACCTCGCTGGAGCTGAGTTACTCTGAACCGAAAGGGCCTGTTTGTGTGTGTCCGTGTGTGTCAATGTTTGCAACGTTGGTTGTTATCTCTACATGCGGCTTGCAGAGGTGCAACGGATTCCTGCCAGGTCGCGATATCCACGTGTGTGTGTGTGTGTGTGTGTGTGTGTGTGTGTGTGTGTGTGTGTGTGTGTGTGTGTGTGCGCGTACGTGCGCCATGTTCTTTGTGTACTTATGCTTGAGCGTTGTGATGTGGAATGTGATACAACCGAATGATCGTTGTGACCTCCTCAGTTCGTTAGGCTTTCAATGTTTTTGACAGACACCATCCTCAGGTGTGTAGAGAGAAGCTGAATAGGTCCTTCCACGGCATGGCTTTCCAAATGAACAAGAGACACAACGATAACATTGTAACAAAGTATATAACATTGAATACTAATAACATTAACACCAATAATAAAAGTAACATCATTTGGCAATAATAACGAACCAACAATCCTCCCAGGCCTGCCCAACCTCATGATTGGTGCAATTTAGCAGAAATGCGTACACAATATATAGAAGGTCCTGAAGACATTCGTTACATCGGCCAAAGGGTTAGACCTGCTCGGAAATGCCTGGTCACCATGCTGAGAATATTTTAAAAATGACGGGATAACACAGTAATTGTGATGGCAAATATACGCAAAGAAATGACGACCGCTCATCATCGACGAGCGAACGAAACTTCCTCGAAATGAAATTCCATTTCAATGCGACTATGAGAACCGAGAGCCAACAGAACCCTTCATTGTGAGGTCACCAATGGGCGTGACTGCACGACTGTGTGACGTCACAGAACGACAGTTCCTTATTGCATTTGAAACATTGCTTCAAGATGGCGAGCACGTGTTTCTTTCTCGTTGCTTCGCTTCGCTGTTTCATACTGCACTTCAACCTCGGTTACCTGGTACTACTTCAACACGTGAGCTTTGAACGAGTGGGAAGATTTGCGTGTATGTTTTAACTGGTTTGAAGGTGCGGTTCGACAACCTTCCTTGTGCCCGGGGACGTGCACATCTGCTCGTTTCCACCTCGCTGGAGCTGAGTTACTCTGAACCGAATGGGCCTGTTTGTGTGTGTCCGTGTGTGTCAATGTGTGCGACGTTGGTTGTTATCTACACATGCGGCTTGCAGAGGTGCAAAGGATTCCTGCCAGGTCGCGATATATCCACGTGTGTGTATGTGCGTGTGCGTGCGTGCGCCATGTTCTTTGTGTACTTTTGCTTGAGCGTTCTGATGTGGAATTTGATACAACCGAATGATCCTTGTGACCTCCTCAGTTCGTTAAGCTTTCAATGTTTTTGACAGACACCATCCTCAGGTGTGGAGAGAGAAGCTGAATAGGTCCTTCCACGGCATGGCTTTCCAAATGAACAAGAGACACAACGATAACATTGTAACAAAGTATATAACAATTAATACTAATAACATAAACTCCAATAATAAGAGTAACATCATTTGGCAATAATAACGAACCAACAATCCTCCTAGGCCTGCCCAACCTCATGATTGGTGCAATTTAGCAGAAATGCGTACATTATATATAGACGGTCCTGAAGACATTCGTTACATCGGCCAGAAGGTTAGCCTGCTCGGAAATGCCTGGTCACCATGCTGAGAATATTTTTAAAATGACGAGATAACACAGTAATTGTGATGGCAAATATACGCAAAGAAATGACGACCGCTCATCATCGACGAGCGAACGAAACTTCGTCGAAATGAAATTCCATTTCAATGCGACTATTGGAACCGACAGCCAACAGAACCCTTCATTGTGAGGTCACCAATGGGCGTGACTGCGTGACGTCACAGAACGACAGTTGCTCCTCGCATTTGAAACATTGCTTCAAGATGGCTAGCACGTGTTTCTTTCTCGTTGCTTCGCTTCGCTGTTTCATACTGCACTTCAACCTCAGTTACCTGGTACTACTTCAACACGTGAGCTTTGAACGAGTGGGAAGATTTGCGTGTACGTTTTAACTGGTTTGAAGGTGCGGTTCGACAACCTTCCATGTGCACGGGGACATGCACAGCTGCTCGTTTCCACCTCGCTGGAGCTGAGTTACTCTGAACCGAATGGGCTTGTTTGTGTGTGTCCGTGTGTGTCAATGTGTGCGACGTTGGTTGTTATCTACACATGCGGCTTGCAGAGGTGCAACGGATTCCTGCCAGGTCGCGATATATCCACGTGTGTGTGTGTGTGTGTGTGTGTGTGTGTGTGTGTGTGTGTGTGTGTGTGTGTGCGCGTGCGCCATGTTCTTTGTGTACTTATGCTTGAGCGTTCTGATGTGGAATGTGATACAACCGAATGATCGTTGTGACCTCCTCAGTTCGTTAGGCTTTCAATGTTTTTGACAGACACCATCCTCAGGTGTGTAGAGAGAAGCTGAATAGGTCCTTCCACGGCATGGCTTTCCAAATGAACAAGAGACACAACGATAACATTGTAACAAAGTATATAACATTGCATACTACTAACATTAACACCAATAATAAGAGTAACATCATTTGGCAATAATATGAGTAACATCATTTGGAAATAATAAGAGTAACATCATTTGGCAATAATAACGAACCAACAATCCTCCCAGGCCTGCCCAACATCATGATTGGTTCAATTTAGCAGAAATGCGTACATAATATATAGACGGCCCTGAAGACATTCGTTACATCGGCCAGAGGGTTAGTCCGGCTCGGAAATGCCTGGTCACCATGCTGAGAATATTAAAAAATATGACGGAATAACACGATAACACAGTAATTGTGATGGCAAATATACGCAAAGAAATGACGACCGCTCATTATCGACGAGCTAACGAAACTTCGTCGAAATGAAATTCCATTTCAATGCGACTATTAGAACCGACAGCCAACAGAACCCTTCATTGTGAGGTCACCAATGGGCGTGACTGCACGACTGTGTGACGTCACAGAACGACAGTTCCTTATCGCATTTGGAACATTGCTTCAAGATGGCGAGCACGTGTTTCTTTCTCGTTGCTTCGCTTCGCTGTTTCACACTGTATTTCAACCTCGTTTACCTGGTGCTACTTCAACAGGTGAGTTTTGAACGAGTGGGAAGATTTGCGTGTACGTTTTAACTGGTTTGAAGGTACGGTTCAACAACCTTCCATGTGCATGGGGACATGCACAGCTGCTCGTTTCCACCTCGCTGGAGCTGAGTTACTCTGAACCGAATGGGCCTGTTTGTGTGTGTCCGTGTGTGTCAATGTTTGCGACATTGGTTGTTATCTACACAAGCGGCTTGCAGAGGTGCAACGGATTCCTGCCAGGTCGCGATATATCCACGTGTGTGTGTGTGTGTGTGTGTGTGTGTGTGTGTGTGTGTGTGTGTGTGTGTGTGTGTGTGTGTGCGCCATGTTCTTTGTGTACTTTTCCTTGAGCGTTCTGATGTGGAATGTGATACAACCGAATGATCGTTGTGACCTCCTCAGTTCGTTAGGCTTTCAATGTTTTTGACAGACACCATCCTCAGGTGTGGAGAGAGAAGCTGAATAGGTCCTTCCATGACATGGCTTTCCAAATGAACAAGAGACACAACGATAACATTGTAACAAAGTATATAACAATTAATACTAATAACATTAACACCAATAAATAAGAGTAACATCATTTGGCAATAATAACGAACCAACATTCCTACCAGGCCTGCCCAACCTCATGATTGGTCCAATTTAGCAGAAATGCGTACATAATATATAGACGGTCCTGAAGACATTCGTTACATCGGCCAGAGGGTTAGACCTGCTCGGAAATGCCTGGTTACCATGCTGAGAATATTTTTAAAATGACGGGATAACACAGTAATTGTGATGGCAAATATTCGCAAAGAAATGACGACCGCTCATCATCGACGAGCTAACGAACCTTAGTCGAAATAAAATTCCATTTCAATGCGACTATCAGAACCGACAGCCAACAGAACCCTTCATTGTGAGGTCACCAATGGGCGTGACTGCACGACTGTGTGACGTCACAGAACGACAGTTCCTTATCGCATTTGAAACATTGCTTCAAGATGGCGAGCACGTGTTTCTTTCTCGTTGCTTCGCTTCGCTGTTTCATACTGCACTTCAACCTCGGTTACCTGGTACTACTTCAACACGTGAGCTTTGAATGAGTGGGAAGATTTGCGTGTTCGTTTTAACTGGTTTGAAGGTGCGGTTCGACAACCTTCCATGTGCACGGGAACATGCACAGCTGCTCGTTTCCACCTCGCTGGAGCTGAGTTACTCTGAACCGAATGGGCCTGTTTGTGTGTGTCCGTGTGTGTCAATGCGTGCGACGTTGGTTGTTATCTACACATGCGGCTTGCAGAGGTGCAAAGGATTCCTGCCAGGTCGCGATATATCCACGTGTGTGTATGTGCGTGTGCGTGCGTGCGCCATGTTCTTTGTGTACTTTTGCTTGAGCGTTCTGATGTGGAATTTGATACAACCGAATGATCCTTGTGACCTCCTCAGTTCGTTAAGCTTTCAATGTTTTTGACAGACACCATCCTCAGGTGTGAAGAGAGAAGCTGAATAGGTCCTTCCACGGCATGGCTTTCCAAATGAACAAGAGACACAACGATAACATTGTAACAAAGTATATAACAATTAATACTAATAACATAAACTCCAATAGTAAGAGTAACATCATTTGGCAATAATAACGAACCAACAATCCTCCTAGGCCTGCCCAACCTCATGATTGGTGCAATTTAGCAGAAATGCGTACATTATATATAGACGGTCCTGAAGACATTCGTTACATCGGCCCGAAGGTTAGCCTGCTCGGAAATGCCTGGTCACCATGCTGAGAATATTTTTTAAATGACGGGATAACACAGTAATTGTGATGGCAAATATACGCAAAGAAATGACGACCGCTCATCATCGACGAGTGAACGAAACTTCGTCGAAATGAAATTCCATTTCAATGCGACTATTGGAACCGACAGCCAACAGAACCCTTCATTGTGAGGTCACCAATGGGCGTGACTGCGTGACGTCACAGAACGACAGTTGCTCCTCGCATTTGAAACATTGCTTCAAGATGGCGAGCACGTGTTTCTTTCTCGTTGCTTCGCTTCGCTGTTTCATACTGCACTTCAACCTCGGTTACGTGGTACTACTTCAACACGTGAGCTTTGAACGAGTGGGAAGATTTGCGTGTACGTTTTAACTGGTTTGAAGGTGCGGTTCGACAACCTTCCATGTGCACGGGGACATGCACAGCTGCTCGTTTCCACCTCGCTGGAGCTGAGTTACTCTGAACCGAATGGGCCTGTTTGTGTGTCCGTGTGTTTCAATGTGTGCGACGTTGGATGTTATCTACACATGCGGCTTGCAGAGGTGCAATGGATTCCTGCCAGGTCACGATATATCCACGTGTGTGTGTGTGTGTGTGTGTGTGTGTGTGTGTGTGTGTGTGTGTGTGTGTGTGTGTGTGTGTGTGTGTGTGTGTGTGTGCGTGCGTGCGCCATGTTCTTTGTGTACTTTTGCTTGAGCGTTCTGATGTGGAATGTGATACAACCGAATGATCGTTGTGACCTCCTCAGTTCGTTAGGCTTTCAATGTTTTTGACAGACACCATCCTCAGGTGTGTCGAGAGAAGCTGAATAGGTCCTTCCATGGCATGGCTTTCCAAATGAACAAGAGACACAACGATAACATTGTAACAAAGTATAAAACAATTAATACTAATAACATTTACACCACTGAGAAGAGTAACATCATTTGGCAATAATAACGAACCAACAATCCTCCCAGACCTGCCCAACCTCATGATTGGTCCAATTTAGCAGAAATGCGTACATAATATATAGACGGTCCTGGAGACGTTCGTGACATCGGCCAGAGGGTTAGACATGCTCGGAAATGCCTGGTCACCATGCTGAGAATATTTTTTAAATGACGGGATAACACAGTAATTGTGATGGCAAATATACGCAAAGAAATGACGACCGCTCATCATCGACGAGTGAACGAAACTTCGTCGAAATGAAATTCCATTTCAATGCGACTATAAGAACCGACAGCCAACAGAACCCTTCATTGTGAGGTCACCAATGGGCGTGACTGCACGACTGTGTGACGTCACAGCACGACAGTTCCTTATCGCATTTGAAACATTGCTTCAAGATGGCGAGCACGGGTTTCTTTCTCGTTGCTTCGCTTCGCTGTTTCATACTGCACTTCAACCTCGGTTACCTGGTACTACTTCAACACGTGAGCTTTGAACGAGTGGGAAGATTTGCGTGTACGTTTTAACTGGTTTGAAGGTGCGGTTCGACAACCTTCCATGTGCACGGGGACATGCACAGCTGCTCGTTTCCACCTCGCTGGAGCTGAGTTACTCTGAACCGAATGGGCCTGTTTGTGTGTCCGTGTGTTTCAATGTGTGCGACGTTGGATGTTATCTACACATGCGGCTTGCAGAGGTGCAATGGATTCCTGCCAGGTCGCGATATATCCACGTGTGTGTGTGTGTGTGTGTGTGTGTGTGTGTGTGTGTGTGTGCGTGCGTGCGTGCGCCATGTTCTTTGTGTACTTTTGCTTGAGCGTTCTGATGTGGAATGTGATACAACCGAATGATCGTTGTGACCTCCTCAGTTCGTTAGGCTTTCAATGTTTTTGACAGACACCATCCTCAGGTGTGTCGAGAGAAGCTGAATAGGTCCTTCCATGGCATGGCTTTCCAAATGAACAAGAGACACAACGATAACATTGTAACAAAGTATAAAACAATTAATACTAATAACATTTACACCACTGAGAAGAGTAACATCATTTGGCAATAATAACGAACCAACAATCCTCCCAGACCTGCCCAACCTCATGATTGGTCCAATTTAGCAGAAATGCGTACATAATATATAGACGGTCCTGGAGACGTTCGTGACATCGGCCAGAGGGTTAGACATGCTCGGAAATGCCTGGTCACCATGCTGAGAATATTTTTTAAATGACGGGATAACACAGTAATTGTGATGGCAAATATACGCAAAGAAATGACGACCGCTCATCATCGACGAGTGAACGAAACTTCGTCGAAATGAAATTCCATTTCAATGCGACTATAAGAACCGACAGCCAACAGAACCCTTCATTGTGAGGTCACCAATGGGCGTGACTGCACGACTGTGTGACGTCACAGCACGACAGTTCCTTATCGCATTTGAAACATTGCTTCAAGATGGCGAGCACGGGTTTCTTTCTCGTTGCTTCGCTTCGCTGTTTCATACTGCACTTCAACCTCGGTTACCTGGTACTACTTCAACACGTGAGCTTTGAACGAGTGGGAAGATTTGCGTGTACGTTTTAACTGGTTTGAAGGTGCGGTTCGACAACCTTCCATGTGCACGGGGACATGCACAGCTGCTCGTTTCCACCTCGCTGGAGCGGAGTTACTCTGAACCGAATGGGCCTGTTTGTGTGTGTCCGTGTGTGTCAATGTGTGCGACGTTGGTTGTTATCTACACATGCGGCTTGCAGAGGTGCAACGGATTCCTGCCAGGTCGCGATATATCCACGTGTGTGTGTGTGTGTGTGTGTGTGTGTGTGTGTGTGTGTGTGCGCGTGCGCCATGTTCTTTGTGTACTTATGCTTGAGCGTTCTGATGTGGAATGTGATACAACCGAATGATCGTTGTGACCTCCTCAGTTCGTTAGGCTTTCAATGTTTTTGACAGACACCATCCTCAGGTGTGTAGAGAGAAGCTGAATAGGTCCTTCCATGGCATGGCTTTCCAAATGAACAAGAGACACAACGATAACATTGTAACAAAGTATATAACATTGAATACTAATAACATTAACACCAATAATAAGAGTAACATCATTTGGCAATAATATGAGTCACATCATTTGGAAATAATAACGAACCAACAATCCTCCCAGGCCTGCCCAACCTCATGATTGGTCCAATTTAGCAGAAATGCGTACATAATATATAGACGGTCCTGGAGACGTTCGTGACATCGGCCAGAGGGTTAGACATGCTCGGAAATGCCTGGTCACCATGCTGAGAATATTTTTTAAATGACGGGATAACACAGTAATTGTGATGGCAAATATACGCAATGAAATGACGACCGCTCATCATCGACGAGTGAACGAAACTTCGTCGAAATGAAATTCCATTTCAATGCGACTATAAGAACCGACAGCCAACAGAACCCTTCATTGTGAGGTCACCAATGGGCGTGACTGCACGACTGTGTGACGTCACAGCACGACAGTTCCTTATCGCATTTGAAACATTGCTTCAAGATGGCGAGCACGGGTTTCTTTCTCGTTGCTTCGCTTCGCTGTTTCATACTGCACTTCAACCTCGGTTACCTGGTACTACTTCAACACGTGAGCTTTGAACGAGTGGGAAGATTTGCGTGTACGTTTTAACTGGTTTGAAGGTGCGGTTCGACAACCTTCCATGTGCACGGGGACATGCACAGCTGCTCGTTTCCACCTCGCTGGAGCTGAGTTACTCTGAACCGAATGGGCCTGTTTGTGTGTCCGTGTGTTTCAATGTGTGCGACGTTGGATGTTATCTACACATGCGGCTTGCAGAGGTGCAATGGATTCCTGCCAGGTCGCGATATATCCACGTGTGTGTGTGTGTGTGTGTGTGTGTGTGTGTGTGTGTGTGTGTGTGTGTGTGTGTGTGCGTGCGTGCGTGCGCCATGTTCTTTGTGTACTTTTGCTTGAGCGTTCTGATGTGGAATGTGATACAACCGAATGATCGTTGTGACCTCCTCAGTTCGTTAGGCTTTCAATGTTTTTGACAGACACCATCCTCAGGTGTGTCGAGAGAAGCTGAATAGGTCCTTCCATGGCATGGCTTTCCAAATGAACAAGAGACACAACGATAACATTGTAACAAAGTATAAAACAATTAATACTAATAACATTTACACCACTGAGAAGAGTAACATCATTTGGCAATAATAACGAACCAACAATCCTCCCAGACCTGCCCAACCTCATGATTGGTCCAATTTAGCAGAAATGCGTACATAATATATAGACGGTCCTGGAGACGTTCGTGACATCGGCCAGAGGGTTAGACATGCTCGGAAATGCCTGGTCACCATGCTGAGAATATTTTTTAAATGACGGGATAACACAGTAATTGTGATGGCAAATATACGCAAAGAAATGACGACCGCTCATCATCGACGAGTGAACGAAACTTCGTCGAAATGAAATTCCATTTCAATGCGACTATAAGAACCGACAGCCAACAGAACCCTTCATTGTGAGGTCACCAATGGGCGTGACTGCACGACTGTGTGACGTCACAGCACGACAGTTCCTTATCGCATTTGAAACATTGCTTCAAGATGGCGAGCACGGGTTTCTTTCTCGTTGCTTCGCTTCGCTGTTTCATACTGCACTTCAACATCGGTTACCTGGTACTACTTCAACACGTGAGCTTTGAACGAGTGGGAAGATTTGCGTGTACGTTTTAACTGGTTTGAAGGTGCGGTTCGACAACCTTCCATGTGCACGGGGACATGCACAGCTGCTCGTTTCCACCTCGCTGGAGCGGAGTTACTCTGAACCGAATGGGCCTGTTTGTGTGTGTCCGTGTGTGTCAATGTGTGCGACGTTGGTTGTTATCTACACATGCGGCTTGCAGAGGTGCAACGGATTCCTGCCAGGTCGCGATATATCCACGTGTGTGTGTGTGTGTGTGTGTGTGTGTGTGTGTGTGTGTGTGTGTGTGTGTGTGTGTGTGTGTGTGTGTGTGTGCGCGTGCGCCATGTTCTTTGTGTACTTATGCTTGAGCATTCTGATGTGGAATGTGATACAACCGAATGATCGTTGTGACCTCCTCAGTTCGTTAGGCTTTCAATGTTTTTGACAGACACCATCCTCAGGTGTGTAGAGAGAAGCTGAATAGGTCCTTCCATGGCATGGCTTTCCAAATGAACAAGAGACACAACGATAACATTGTAACAAAGTATATAACATTGAATACTAATAACATTAACACCAATAATAAGAGTAACATCATTTGGCAATAATATGAGTCACATCATTTGGAAATAATAACGAACCAACAATCCTCCCAGGCCTGCCCAACCTCATGATTGGTGCAATTTAGCAGAAATGCGTACATAATATATAGACGGTCCTGAAGACATTCGTTACATCGGCCTGAGGGTTAGACCTGCTCGGAAATGCCTGGTCACCATGCTGAGAATATTTTTTAAAATGAGGGAATAACACGATAACACAGTAATTGTGATGGCAAATATACGCAAAGGAATGACGACCGCTCATCATTGACGAGCGAACGAAACTTCGTCGAAATGAAATTCCATTTCAATGCGACTATTAGAACCGACAGCCAACAGAACCCTTCATTGTGAGGTCACCAATGGGCGTGACTGCACGACTGTGTGACGTCACAGAACGACAGTTCCTTATCGCATTTGAAACATTGCTTCAAGATGGCGAGCACGTGTTTCTTTCTCGTTGCTTCGCTTCGCTGTTTCATACTGCACTTCAACCTCGGTTACCTGGTACTACTTCAACACGTGAGCTTTGAACGAGTGGGAAGATTTGCGTGTACGTTTTAACTGGTTTGAAGGTGCGGTTCGACAACCTTCCATGTGCACGGGGACATGCACAGCTGCTCGTTTCCACCTGGCTGGAGCTGAGTTACTCTGAACCGAATGGGCCTGTTTGTGTGTGTCCGTGTGTGTCAATGTTTGCGACGTTGGTGGTTATCTATACATGCGGCTTGCAGAAGTGCAACGGATTCCTGCCAGGTCGCGATATATCCACGTGTGTGTGCGTGTGTGTGTGTGTGTGTGTGTGTGTGTGTGTGTGTGTGTGTGTGTGTGTGTGTGTGTGTGTGTGTGTGTGTGTGTGTGTGTGTGTGCGTGCGCCATGTTCTTTGTGTACTTTTGCTTGAGCGTTCTGATGTGGAATGTGATACAACCGAATGTTCGTTGTGACCTCCTCAGTTCGTTAGGCTTTCAATGTTTTTGACAGACACCATCCTGAGGTGTGTAGAGAGAAGCTGAATAGGTCCTTCCACGGCATGGCTTTCCAAATGAACAAGAGACACAACGATAACATTGTAACAAAGTATATAACATTTAATGCTAATGACATTCACACCAATAATAAGAGTAACATCATTTGGCAATAATAACGAACCAACAATCCTCCCAGGCCTGCCCAACCTCATGATTGGTGCAATTTAGCAGAAATGCATACATAATATATAGACGGTCCTGAAGACATTCGTTACATCGGCCAGAGGGTTAGACCTGCTCGGAAATGCCTGGTCACCATGCTGAGAATATTTTAAAAATGACGGGATAACACAGTAATTGTGATGGCAAATATACGCAAAGAAATGACGACCGCTCATCATCGACGAGCGAACGAAACTTCGTCGAAATGAAATTCCATTTCAATGCGACAATAAGAACCGACAGCCAACAGAACCCTTCATTGTGAGGTCACCAATGGGCGTGACTGCACGACTGTGTGCCGTCACAGAACGACAGTTCCTTATCGCATTTGAAACATTGCTTCAAGGTGGCGAGCACATGTTTCTTTCTCGTTGTTGCGCTTCGCTGTTTCATACTGCACTTCAACCTCGGTTACCTGGTACAACTTCAACACGTGAGCTTTGAACGAGTGGGAAGATTTGCGTGTACGTTTTAACTGGTTTGAAGGTGCGGTTCGACAACCTTCCATGTGCACGGGGACATGCACAGCTGCTCGTTTCCACCTCGCTGGAGCTGAGTTACTCTGAACCGAATGGGCCTGTTTGTGTGTGTCCGTGTGTGTCAATGTTTGCGACGTTGGTTGTAATCTACACATGCGGCTTGCAGAGGTGCAACGGATTCCTGCCAGGTCGCGATATATCCACGTGTGTGTGCGTGTGTGTGTGTGGGTGTGTGTGTGTGTGTGTGTGTGTGGGTGTGTGTGCGTGCGCCATGTTCTTTGTGTACTTTTGCTTGAGCGTTCCGATGTGGAATGTGATACAACCGAATGATCGTTGTGACCTCCTCAGTTCGTTCGGCTTTCAATGTTTTTGACAGACACCATCCTCAGGTGTGAGAGAGAAGCTGAATAGATCCTTCCACGGCATGGCTTTCCAAATGAACAAGAGACACAACGATAACATTGTAACAAAGTATATAACATTTAATACTTATAACATTAACACCAATAATAAGAGTAACATCATTTGGCAATCATAACGAACCAACAATCCTCCCAGGCCTGCCCAACCTCATGATTGGTGCAATTTAGCAGAAATGCGTACATAATATATAGACGGTCCTGAAGACATTCTTTACATCGGCCAGAGGGTTAGACCTGCTCGGAAATGCCTGGTCACCATGCTGAGAATATCTATCTATAATTCCAGTAATCTCTGTGTGTGTGTGTGTCTGTGTGTGTGTATGCGACCGCTGTTTCTCGACAACTACCGGTCCGATATACTTGAAACTTGCCAGGTATATTGCTGGGGACTCGAGGATGTGCCTTTTCAAGGTTTTAAATTAATCGGACAAGTAGTTACCGAGCTATGGCGATTTCTTTACCAAACTCCGCAAGCCGTTCGCTTTGGACCAAACCATTTCATGTAAATAGAGGGGGGGGATTGTCATCGTACTCGCAAGCCGTTCGCTTTGGACCAAACCATTCCATGTAAATAGAGGGGGGGGGGGGGGGGATTGTCACCGTACTCGCAAGCCGTTCGCTTTGGACCAAACCATTTCATGTAAATAGAGGGGGGGGGATTGTCACCGTACTCGCAAGGAATGGACCAAACCATTTCATGTAAATAGAGGGGGGGGGGATATAATTTTAGATATATATATAGTACGGGCATGCCCTAGTTTTTAAAATGACGGGATAACACAGTAATTGTGATGGCAAATATACGCAAAGAAATGACGACCGCTCATCATCGACGAGCGAACGAAACTTCGTCGAAATGAAAATTCCATTTCAATGCGACTATAAGAACCGACAGCCAACAGAACCCTTCATTGTGAGGTCACCAATGGGCGTGACTGCACGACTGTGTGACGTCACAGAACGACAGTTCCTTATCGCTTTTGAAACATTGCTTCAAGATGGCGAGCACGTGTTTCTTTCTCGTTGCTTCGCTTCGCTGTTTCATACTGCACTTCAACCTCGGTTACCTGGTACAACTTCAACACGTGAGCTTTGAACGAGTGGGAAGATTTGCGTGTACGTTTTAACTGGTTTGAAGGTGCGGTTCGACAACCTTCCATGTGCACGGGGACATGCACAGCTGCTCGTTTCCACCTCGCTGGAGCTGAGTTACTCTGAACCGAATGGGCCTGTTTGTGTGTGTCCGTGTGTGTCAATGTTTGCGACGTTGGTTGTTATCTACACATGCGGGTTGCAGAGGTGCAACGGATTCCTGCCAGGTCGCGATTTTTCCACGTGTGTGTGTGTGTGTGTGTGTGTGTGTGTGTGTGTGTGTGTGTGTGTGTGTGTGTGTGTGTGTGTGTGTGTGTGTGTGTGTGTGTGCGCGCCATGTTCTTTGTGTACTTTTGCTTGAGCGTTCTGATGTGGAATGTGATACAACCGAATGATCGTTGTGACCTCCTCAGTTCGTTAGGCTTTCAATGTTCTTGACAGACACCATCCTTAGGTGTGTGGAGAGAAGCTGAATTGGTCCTTCCATGGCATGGCTTTCCAAATGAACAAGAGACACAACGATAACATTGTAACAAAGTATATAACAATTAATACTAATAACATTAACACCAATAATAAGAGTAACATCATTTGGCAATAATAACGAACCAACAATCCTCCCAGGCCTGCCCAACCTCATGATTGGTCCAATTTAGCAGAAATGCGTACATAATATATAGACGGTCCTGAAGACATTCGTTACATCGGCCAGAGGGTTAGACCTGCTCGGAAATGCCTGGTCACCATGCTGAGAATATTTTTAAAATGACGGGATAACACAGTAATTGTGATGGCAAATATACGCAAAGAAATGACGACCGCTCATCATCGACGAGCTAACGAAACTTAGTCGAAATGAAATTCCATTTCAATGCGACTATTAGAACCGACAGCCAACAGAACCCTTCATTGTGAGGTCACCAATGGGCGTGACTGCACGACTTTGTGACGTCACAGAACGACAGTTCCTTATCGCATTTGAAACATTGCTTCAAGATGGCGAGCACGTGTTCCTTTCTCGTTGCTTCGCTTCGCTGTTTCATTCTGCACTTCAACCTCGGTTACCTGGTACTACTTCAAAACGTGAGCTTTGAACGAGTGGGGAGATTTGCGTGTACGTTTTACCTGGTTTGAAGGTGCGGTTCGACAACCTTCCATGTGCACGGGGACATGCACAGCTGCTCGTTCCCACCTCGCTGGAGCTGAGTTACTCTGAACCGAAAGGGCCTGTTTGTGTGTGTCCGTGTGTGTCAATGTTTGCAACGTTGGTTGTTATCTCTACATGCGGCTTGCAGAGGTGCAACGGATTCCTGCCAGGTCGCGATATCCACGTGTGTGTGTGTGTGTGTGTGTGTGTGTGTGTGTGTGTGTGTGTGTGTGTGTGTGTGTGTGCGCGCGTAGGTGCGCCATGTTCTTTGTGTACTTATGCTTGAGCGTTCTGATGTGGAATGTGATACAACCGAATGATCGTTGTCACCTCCTCAGTTCGTTAGGCTTTCAATGTTTTTGACAGACACCATCCTCAGGTGTGTAGAGAGAAGCTGAATAGGTCCTTCCATGACATGGCTTTCCAAATGAACAAGAGACACAACGATAACATTGTAACAAAGTATATAACAATTAATACTAATAACATTAACACCAATAATAAGAGTAACATCATTTGGCAATAATAACGAACCAACAATCCTCCCAGGCCTGCCCAACCTCATGATTGGTCCAATTTAGCAGAAATGCGTACATAATATATAGACGGTCCTGAAGACATTCGTTACATCGGCCAGAGGGTTAGACCTGCTCGGAAATGCCTGGTCATCATGCTGAGAATATTTTTAAAATGACGGGATAACACAGTAATTGTGATGGCAAATATACGCAAAGAAATGACGACCGCTCATCATCGACGAGCTAACGAACCTAAGTCGAAATAAAATTCCATTTCAATGCGACTATCAGAACCGACAGCCAACAGAACCCTTCATTGTGAGGTCACCAATGGGCGTGACTGCACGACTGTGTGACGTCACAGAACGACAGTTCCTTATCGCATTTGAAACATTGCTTCAAGATGGCGAGCACGTGTTTCTTTCTCGTTGCTTCGCTTCGCTGTTTCATACTGCACTTCAACCTCGATTCCTGGTACTACTTCAACACGTGAGCTTTGAATGAGTGGGAAGATTTGCGTGTTCGTTTTAACTGGTTTGAAGGTGCGGTTCGACAACCTTCCATGTGCACGGGGACATGCACAGCTGCTCGTTTCCACCTCGCTGGAGCTGAGTTACTCTTTTTTTTTTTTTTTTTTTCCTTTTTTTTTGTATACTGAATCGAGGCTCGTGAAAGAGCTAACATTTACTTCCCAAACAAATCAACCAGACAAACAAAATATATAAAAAGCGGGAGCGGAAAACAAGATGGGGAGAGAAGGTGAAGCACACAAACACATCATTTGAGAGCAGGGAGATGTGTGGAAGGGAGAGGGCTTGGGGGGAGGAGGCATGGGAAGGGGGGGGGGGGGGGTGGAGGGAGAAGTATAAAACACAAGGACACCAATGACTTCCAGGACAGAAGTTGGTATTTCAAAAAAGTGGAAATGGGGTGAAATTAGCGGGGGTAGAAAAGATCAAGGTTTTGGATGGGGGAAGATAAGAGATGGTGGTGAACAGCTGTTTTAAAGACCTGGAGGGTGGAGTGGGATTGAAGAGTGTGAGGGAGTTTGTTCCATAGGCGGGAGAAAAGAGGAATGAAGGAGTGAAGGTGAGCAGAGAGTCTTGATTTTGGCAGTTTGACCATAAGAGGGTTGCAGGCAGATCTTGTGCGACCTGTAGGAATATTTGCGGGACAGAGCCCAGAGAGAGCTGGGGGGGGCAAGGCCAGAGAGGAGTCGGTAGAAGATGGAAAGACCACCAACCTGCCTGCGGTGAGTGAGTGAGAGGCCCTTGGAGTTAGCTTCATCGCGGGAGATTCCAATGATTCTGAATGCTTTGGTTACAACAGCGTGAAGACGAGCTAGGTGTGAGGCAGGAGCACCAGCCCAGAGGGGAGAGCAGTATTCCATTACGCTGCGGATGAAAGCCTTGTATGTGGTGAGGAGCTCAGGTGTGCCAAGGAAGGACTTCGCACGACGGAGGATGCCCAGTCGGCGACTGGATTTGGACGCCAGATTTGAAATGTGGTTTTCCCAGGAAAGATCATGGCAGATAGTGAGACCCAAAAGCTTGAGTGACAGAACTTCTTGGAGAGGATTATTCAGAAAGTGGATGGGAGGGTTGTCCAGTCGGTCTTTTCGGAGAGACATCGTAAGAGTGTGAGATTTGTCAGGATTGAAAGACATGTTCCACTTGTTTGCCCAGTCTGTGATTTTGTCCAGGTCTGCAGAGAGTGAGGAGGCAGCAGACTGCCGATCTGAGGGATGAAGAATGGAGCGACAGAGAGTAGAGTCATCAGCAAAGAGATACAGAGGATTTTCAAGAGAGTCAGAGAGATCATTGATGAAGACCAGAAAAAGGACAGGGCCTAGAACACTGCCTTGTGGAACTCCAGCCTGAACAGGAAGAGGAGATGAGAGAAACCCATTCAGGGCCACACGTTGACTACGACTAGAGAGGAAGTCCGCCAGCCATGCGTGGAGATTTCCATGGATACCAAAAGAGGAGAGTTTGGTGAGCAGAGCGGGGTGCCAGACCGTATCGAAGGCACGTGATATGTCAAGGGAGACTGCTCTAATTTCCTGTTTGGCATTGAGGACCTCCATCCATTGTTGAGAAAGCAGAAGCAGCATGTCCAGAGTAGAGTGTCCAGGTCTGAAACCAAATTGATGATCAGAGATCAAGCCATTGGAGAAGAGGAAAGATTTCATATCTGAAGCAATGATGGATTCCATGACTTTGCTGATAATTGGGAGAAGGCTGATTGGTCTGTAGTTGCTGGGATCTGTTTTTGCACCTTGTTTGTGCAAAGCGGTGATGTTGGCAGATTTCCAAGCAGATGGAAGATGACCTTGAGCAAAAGAGAGGGTGAAGAGAACAGAGAGAGGGAGTGAAAGAGCGGAAGAACAGGATTTAAGGACCCGTGGGCTGATGCCGTCAGGTCCAGTTGCAGAATCCGAGTCGAGGGTTGACAGAAACTTTTCCACCTTGTCAGGAGGAAAGGACACAGAGTCCAGGAGCAGCTGGGTACGACTGGGTACGGTGGGTACAGAGAGGGATGGGTTTGGGACACAAGATTTAGAGGCAAACACAGAGTTGAGGCATTCAGCTTTTTCACGTGCGGAGTCAGCCGTGTGGCCATTTGAGGTGAGGGAGGGGATGGAGGGGGAACAAACACCAGAAACAGATTTGACCAGACGCCACCAGGATTTGGAAGAGGGAGACAGATAAGAGAGTTCGGTCCTGAGAACAGAGAGATATTGTTTCCTGGCTCTCCTGAGGGTGGACACACACTTGTTTCGGGCTTTGTGAAAGGAAATGAGATTTCCTTCCGTTGGATTTGCTTTCCAGGAGACGAAAGCAAGTTGTTTCTGGGCAATAGCCTCACCACAAGATTCCGTGTACCATGGACGGGAGGAAGGGTATGACAACAGAAGACGAGATGGGATAAATCTGTGCATGAGAGAGAGCAGTTTGCTTTGGAGGAATTCCCAGGAAGAATTTATGTCAGAGGCAGTAGAGATGGGAGACCAGTCCAGATGATTGATGGCTGCTTGAAGACCGTGCCAGTTGGCCTTAGTGAAATGCCAGACTCGTCGACGCTGAGGAGGCTCTCTGAGAATGGTCAGAGAGATGTCCACTTTAACAAGCACATGATCAGAAGAGCCGATTGGAGCAGAAGAAGAGCAGCAGACATTTTCAGGGAAGTTAGTCATAACCAAGTCCAGAAGAGAAGATGCTCCGTTGACTGAAATCCGGGTCGGGAAATTGACAGTTTGTGTCATTCCCAGTGAGTCACAGAAGTCCTTTGCTGAAGAGCCATGGCTGGTGAGAGAGGTACCCACACCCAGCCAACTGGCATGGTGACAGTTGAAATCACCACATATGAGGAAGAGAGAGTTGGGATGGGTAGATAGAAGTTGGTCCATATTCTCAGACAGCGAGATGTAGATGGAGTCATCACTGTTTGGTGGACGGTACAACACACATATGAACAAAAGGTGGGAGCGAAGGGGAAGCCGTAGCCAAAGGTATTCCTGGGGGTGAGGTGGAGAGAGGGCAGTGCAGGGCGAGTGAGGAAGAGAGTTTTTTATAAAGATAGCAACCCCACCTCCAGGACGAGGCTCAGGTCTATCATACCGGAGTAGGGAGTAACCTGGGAGAGATACCAAGGAATCAGAGACATCATGAAGGAGGAAAGTTTCTGTTAAGCAGATCACGTCTGGTTTGTCAGAAGCAACCTGTATGGAGAGATCAGACATGTTTGAGCGAAGGCCCCGGATGTTTGAGGTCCATACTGTTAAGGAAGAGGAAGGGGGAGCATCGGATACAGAACAGGGGGGGGGGAGCGGTAGGGTAAGATGTGGATGAGGAGGAAGAAGTAGGGAGAGCTGTTGAAGGTGTGTCAGAGATAACAGAATAGCTCGGAGAAAGGGAAGGATGGGGCAGACAAAAGGTTTGATGGTGATTGGGAGAGGCACAGTGAGGTGTTATTTGACGAGGGGGAAGAGCGGGGCAGAAGGTTGAGGGAGATGAAGGTGAAAGTTGGAAGGGGGAAGAAGCGGGGAGGACGCTTTGAAGGGGAGGGGTGAGAAGGGAGTCTAGGAGGGGAGGAGCGAGGGAGAGTCTCGGAGGGGAGGGGTGTGGGGGGAGATTTGAAAGGAATGGGTGATTGGGAAGATTTGGAGGGGAGGGGCAAGGGGGAAGATTTGAAAGAGATGGGTGATGGGGATGGTTTGGAGGGGATGGGCAAGGGGCTAGATTTAGAGGGGAGGGGTGATGGGAAAAGGGATTTTGGGGTGATGGGATATTGAAAAATGTACGATTAATGGGAAACGAACATTTATTGCAAAATGAGTTTCTTGAGACATTCGAGTCAAAAATACGTTTGAGGACGCTGGAGGGAGGATGGAGTGCTGGAGAGTTTAGGGAATGAATGAAAGATGCACTATAAGAGATGGATTTTTTTTTTGGAATGAATGGATTTGGTGAGCAAGTCGAAAGCATCCTTTTATAGAAGAAGAAGAAAAAGGTGTTATAGAACCGAATGGGCCTCTGAACCGAATGGGCCTGTTTGTGTGCGTCTGTGTGTGTCAATGTGTGCGACGTTGGTTGTTATCTACACATGCGGCTTGCAGAGGTGCAAAGGATTCCTGCCAGGTCGCGATATATCCACGTGTGTGTATGTGCGTGTGCGTGCGTGCGCCATGTTCTTTGTGTACTTTTGCTTGAGCGTTCTGATGTGGAATTTGATACAACTGAATGATCCTTGTGACCTCCTCAGTTCGTTAGGCTTTCAATGTTTTTGACAGACACCATCCTCAGGTGTGTAGAGAGAAGCTGAATAGGTCCTTCCACGGCATGGCTTTCCAAATGAACAAGAGACACAACGATAACATTGTAACAAAGTATATAACATTGAATACTACTAACATTAACACCAATAATAAGAGTAACATCATTTGGCAATTATATGAGTTACATCATTTGGTAATAATAAGAGTAACATCATTTGGCAATAATAACGAACCAACAATCCTCCCAGGCCTGCCCAACCTCATGATTGGTGCAATTTAGCAGAAATGCGTACATAATATATAGACGTTCCTGAAGACATTCGTTACATCGGCCAGAGGGTTAGACCTGCTCGGAAATGCCTGGTCACCATGCTGAGAATATTTTTTAAAATGAGGGAATAACACGATAACACAGTAATTGTGATGGCAAATATACGCAAAGGAATGACGACCGCTCATTAATCGACGAGCTAACGAAACTTAGTCGAAATGAAATTCTATTTCAATGCGACTATTAGAACCGACAGCCAACAGAACCCTTCATTGTGAGGTCACCATTGGGCGTGACTGCACGACTGTGTGACGTCACAGAACGACAGTTCCTTATCGCATTTGGAACATTGCTTCAAGATGGCGAGCACGTGTTTCTTTCTCGTTGCTTCGCTTCGCTGTTTCATACTGTATTTCAACCTCGTTTACCTGGTGCTACTTCAACAGGTGAGTTTTGAACGAGTGGGAAGATTTGCGTGTAAGTCTTAACTGGTTTGAAGGTGCGGTTCGACAACGTTCCATGTGCACGGGGACATGCACAGCTGCTCGTTTCCACCTCGCTGGAGCTGAGTTACTCTGAACCGAATGGGCCTGTTTGTGTGTGTCTGTGTCTGTCAATGTTTGCGACGTTGGTTGTTATCTCTACATGCGGCTTGCAGAGGTGCAACGGATTCCTGCCAGGTCGCGATATCCACGTGTGTGTGTGTGTGTGTGTGTGTGTGTGTGTGTGTGTGTGTGTGTGTGTGTGTGTGTGTGTGTGTGTGTGTGTGTGTGGTGTGTGTGTGTGTGTGTGTGTGTGTGGGTGTGTGTGTGCTTGCGCCATGTTCTTTGTGTACTTTTGCTTGAGCGTTCTGATGTGGAATGTGATACAACCGAATGATCGTTGTGACCTCCTCAGTTCGTTCGGCTTTCAATGTTTTTGACAGACACCATCCTCAGGTGTGAGAGAGAAGCTGAATAGGTCCTTCCAGGGCATGGCTTTCCAAATGAACAAGAGACACAACGATAACATTGTAACAAAGTATATAACATTTAATACTAATAACATTAACACCAATAATAAGAGTAACATCATTTGGCAATCATAACGAACCAACAATCCTCCCAGGCCTGCCCAACCTCATGATTGGTGCAATTTAGCAGAAATGCGTACATAATATATAGACGGTCCTGAAGACATTCGTTACATCGGCCAGAGGGTTAGACCTGCTCGGAAATGCCTGGTCACCATGCTGAGAATATTTTAAAAATGACGGGATAACACAGTAATTGTGATGGCAAATATACGCAAAGAAATGACGACCGCTCATCATCGACGAGCGAACGAAACTTCATCGAAATGAAAATTCCATTTCAATGCGACTATAAGAACCGACAGCCAACAGAACCCTTCATTGTGAGGTCACCAATGGGCGTGACTGCACAACTGTGTGACGTCACAGAACGACAGTTCCTTATCGCTTTTGAAACATTGCTTCAAGATGGCGAGCACGTGTTTCTTTCTCGTTGCTTCGCTTCGCTGTTTCATACTGCACTTCAACCTCCGTTACCTGGTACAACTTCAACACGTGAGCTTTGAACGAGTGGGAAGATTTGCGTGTACGTTTTAACTGGGTTGAAGGTGCGGTTCGACAACCTTCCATGTGCACGGGGACATGCACAGCTGCTCGTTTCCACCTCGCTGGAGCTGAGTTACTCTGAACCGAATGGGCCTGTTTGTGTGTGTCCGTGTGTGTCAATGTTTGCGACGTTGGTTGTTATCTACACATGCGGCTTGCAGAGGTGCAACGGATTCCTGCCAGGTCGCGATTTTTCCACGTGTGTGTGTGTGTGTGTGTGTGTGTGTGTGTGTGTGTGTGTGTGTGTGTGTGTGTGTGTGTGTGTGTGTGTGTGTGCGCCATGTTCTTTGTGTACTTTTGCTTGAGCGTTCTGATGTGGAATGTGATACAACCGAATGATCGTTGTGACCTCCTCAGTTCGTTAGGCTTTCAATGTTCTTGACAGCCACCATCCTCAGGTGTGTGGAGAGAAGCTGAATTGGTCCTTCCATGGCATGGCTTTCCAAATGAACAAGAGACACAACGATAACATTGTAACAAAGTATACAACAATTAATACTAATAACATTAACACCAATAATAAGAGTAACATCATTTGGCAATAATAACGAACCAACAATCCTCCCAGGCCTGCCCAACCTCATGATTGGTCCAATTTAGCAGAAATGCGTACATAATATATAGACGGTCCTGAAGACATTCGTTACATCGGCCAGAGGGTTAGACCTGCTCGGAAATGCCTGGTCACCATGCTGAGAATATTTTTAAAATGACGGGATAACACAGTAATTGTGATGGCAAATATACGCAAAGAAATGACGACCGCTCATCATCGACGAGTGAACGAAACTTCGTCGAAATGAAATTCCATTTCAATGCGACTATAAGAACCGACAGCCAACAGAACCCTTCATTGTGAGGTCACCAATGGGCGTGACTGCACGACTGTGTGACGTCACAGAATGACAGTTCCTTATCGCATTTGAAACATTGCTTCAAGATGGCGAGCACGTGTTTCTTTCTCGTTGCTTCGCTTCGCTGTTTCATACTGCACTTCAACCTCGGTTACCTGGTACTACTTCAACACGTGAGCTTTTAACGAGTGGGAAGATTTGCGTGTACGTTTTAACTGGTTTGAAGGTGCGGTTCGACAACCTTCCATGTGCACGGGGACATGCACAGCTGCTCGTTTCTACCTCGCTGGAGCTGAGTTACTCTGAACCGAATGGGCCTGTTTGTGTGTGTCCGTGTGTGTCAATGTGTGCGACGTTGGTTGTTATCTACACATGCGGCTTGCAGAGGTGCAAAGGATTCCTGCCAGGTCGCGACATCTCCACG